>NC_080834.1:121716527-121990123 GCF_030435755.1 Ochotona princeps | reverse complement strand
CACCATGTTCAGCCAAACTTGAGCGCTAGGATTTTCACAGCTAAAACCATCATGGTTTGTCAAATAATGACCTGCTCCCAGGCTTGTTGCCTGCATAGGCGGCAAAGAAGACTAAACAGTACTGCAATCATGGCTATGACCATCAGCCCCATGGCCAAGATTCCGCTTTGTTCCTAAAACATCCATGCTGCCAGTTAAATGCCATTTCACAGGGGTAACACATATATGATGGTAAATCGGGGAGCAGCTGGAGATCTGCGTTTCCCATGGGCAGGATATCAGGAAGTTGCACCACTGCTGTCAGGGTCTCCTATCCTGCAAGAACATCATTAGGAGTGGGATCATGTTGAGTTGGAGCCAAGGAGATTTGTCGTGTAAGTCTCTCAGGAACCCATCTTGGTGTTTCTTCATCCTGGGGAAAAACACAAACAGAGCCTCGCCCCCACGTTAGTACTGGATCTGGTCCTCGCCATTTATTTGTGGCCAGATCTTTCCATTTTACTTGGCCTTTATTCTCATTAAGCAGGGCGAAGCCAATGGCGCTCTGTAGGAGCTACATAAAAGGCGAATGAAAGATGAGCATTCCCCAGTTATCTTTAAACTGACTTCACAGACACACAGGAGTTGAAGGGTCAGCTGAGCAAGCTGAACTTTCCAGGGCACGTTCGACAATGGCTTGACCCTGAGGATTATAAGGAATGCCTGTTTTGTGAGTTATATTAAAATATAGGCAAAGGCCTGTAAACAATGGGCTTCTTTTAATTTCTCTCAAGCTGTTCCTTTACCAATTCAATTGCAGCCTCTAATTTTTAACCCTGTCACAGACTGGTTGGGGGTTACCTTGAAGATATCTGCCCAAACCTTTTCCAGGAAAGTATCCCTGTCTATTAAGCATATTTGGCACAGGCTGAGAGGTCAATACAACATTCATGGCACTCAACAAATCTCGTCCCCACAGATTGATAGGAATATGTGGTAAGACATATGGCTGGAAAACTCCTGAATGCCCCTCTTGATCCTTCCACCTTAACAACCTGGCACTTTTCTGTGGCTGAGAAGTTCCTATCCCTTGGAGAACGGTTGGGGTGGCCTCTAATGGCCAGGAACTTGGCCACTGTGCCTGGGATATAACTGTACTATCAGCTCCGGTATCAAGTAAACCTGTGAATTTTCTCCCTTCTATCTCTAACTGTAAGGTGGGTCGGGTTTGCATGTCGGAGACCCAACATGCCAAGGGGCCAGAATGTCCAAATCCTCCTTGTCTATCTCTCTTAAGAATGGGGTTGTCAGTTGGAACCTTGGGGATCAAGATCAGCTGGGCAAATCTAGCTCCAGGTGGAATGATTATAGTGCCTTTGGCTGATTCTGCATGACCTCTATTTCTGCTGGAGTATCCTCATCTATCACTCCTGGTAGTACCCTGATTCCATCCATAGTAGCACTACTTCTTCCTAGGATCAGGCCCAAGGTATTCTTAGGTAAGGGCCCCTGACTCCTGTTTTTATCCGTTGGGGTCCCAGGAGCTGGGTCAATACCTCTCCAGAGGTGGCACAGAGGTCCAGTCCTGCGCTACCTGGTGTTGCTCTGAGGAGGGTTGAAATGTCGGTGCTCCTCGCCGTGGGAGAGGGACTCTGGAAGGAGTCTGCGCTGTTCCGGAAGTTACAGGTGTCTGCTGGGCTCCGTACACCTGAGGTTGGGGGGCCCGGAGCGGGCCCCTGACCCCGTTTCCCGATAGGGGATTGCCTTGGACATCATATCTGGACCTACAATCACTGCTCCAATGATAGCCTTTATGGCATCTTGGACAAAGATCTGGGGCCTGCAAGGATTGTGGGGGTGATCTTCCTTGTCGCGGAAGTTTGGGGCACTGTTTTTTAAAATGTCCAGGCTGTCCACATCTGAAACAGGTTTTGGGAGGCGCCCTAGGGTGGGGCTGAGGGTGTTGAACAGCGGCTGCTATCACTTGCCCAAGGGCATGGGTGGAGTCAATATGTCTGCAGATTTTGAGATAATCATGCAGGGACTTATCTCTGTGGAACCTGAGAGCATCCTGACAATATTTATTAGCATTCTCAAAGGCTATATGCTTAATTACTGGCATTGCTGGTTCCACGTGACCAAGATCTTAGTAGCAGCCTGCATAATACGGTCCACAAATTCTTGAAAAGGTTCTGTGGGGCCTTGCAAGACCTTGAAAGCTGGTCTCCTGTATTAGCATTAGGCAAGGCCTTCCAGGCTCCAAGGGCTGCATTTGCTATCTGTGCATAAACTCCTAGGTCATAATTAACTTGTTGTTGGATGCCCTCAAAAGGTCCAGTGCCAGTAAGCATTCAAGGCTTCGATCTGCGTGTCCCCCAGCCGCGTTCTGCTCAGCAAAAAATCTGCACCTATCTTGAAAATCCCTTTCCATAGGAGAAAGTCACCACCATCGAGAGCAGAGCGGCACAATTGCATCCAATCACTAGGAGTAAGATTCAAACTCGAAAGGATTCTATGAGTGCAAGAGTAAAGGGTGCCTGGGCACCATAATCTTTAACAGCCTGCTTTACATTTTTGAGGTCTTTAAATTGAAGGGGCTGATGCTCCCGGCGAGGGGGACCCCCTCGAACTGGGACCTCTATTACAGGGAAGCATCGAACCCCACCCACCGGCTGATCAGTGAGGCCGTCATTCCATGGCCGTGTGGGGTAATTATTGGGTGAATGGCCTGCGGTTTCCTCCTCAGGAGGAGCGGTAGGGGTCACAAAATTAGGGGCATATGGTGGTATTCCTGCTTTCTTTAACTTTCTTTTAATGTCCCTAATTTCCCGCTTTAAGAAAACCTTCTCTTTATCCTTAATTTTCCGCTTAAGAAAACCTTCCTCCTTATCCTTAATTTTCCGCTTTAAGAAAGCCTCCTCATCTCGTTTGTCCTCACTCTCTTCCGAGGAAGAGGCCTCGTTCTCATCTGAAAAGAGGCTTCACTCTCCTCTAAAGAAGAGACCTCACTCTCCTCTAAAGAAGAGGTCTCACTCGGGGTGGTTTCACTCGAGGCCACCTCGTTCCAGGCTTCCAAGGACCGTAGAACTTCCCACCTCTGGATTCCTTCAAAAGTAGTCTGTACTTCTCTAAACTGTCTCTCAACTTTCACTTTATCAGTAAATAATGAATCACGGACTAAGCGCCACAAAGAAAAGTTAACAATGGGGAAATTATCTGGGTCTTTTTGTAAACAGGATTGTAAATTGGCCTAACCTGTTCCCAATCGGGAATATTGAAGTTGCCTGAAACAATAAACCAAGGACTGCTAGATTGAATGGCTTTAACAAAATTTCTAATCATTTTAAATTTAACTGGCATCCCCAGTTGACGTAGAAGTTCTTCAAGCTCGGTGGCCAATTTATCCCGTGAGAAGGCAGAACCCATTTTATCGTCCTTTTCACAGGATAAATTAAACACCAAGACCTCACTATACTTCAAAATAAATCTAAAAAATGACTATATTTCAAAATAAATCGAAAACTTACAAAATAAATCCAAAACCTAGTTATATTTCAAAATAAGTCTAAAACCTAACTGTATTTCAAAATAAAACTAAAACCTGACTCTATTTCAAAATGAAACTCCCTCTCCTACCAGTTTAGCAGAGACTTACAATACGTCCCACTTACCTGAATCAGCTGGCCAGACTCTTGGGACGACCCTTCATCGTATCCTCTCTTTCTCAATCTCGGTGGGAACCTCCAGATGTTGGCAACACCCTCGTCGCCACGTAATCCGAGCTGAGCGGAGGGACTAGGGTTGCAACGCAGACAACGCAGAGAGACAAGGCAACACGCAGTACACCGAATGCCGGTCGATGACAGAATGATTGATCTTTATTGCAACTCCAGACTTTCTTTTATACTCTGCTTAGCTCCTCCCAGTAGTGGCCACCCTAAATCCCTTCAGTTCCTCCCAGTAGTGGCAACCCTAAATCCCTTCAGTTCCTCCCAGTGTTTATCCAATCCTCTAGTGGCCACCCTAAATCCCTTGAGTTTTATCCAATCCCCTGGCAGATAACTTGACAAATAGGAAGCAGGAACTTGCGGTTAAGCCAGTGGCTATATGTATCAGGCTAAAATTACCAATCCTGTTATGCTCTGAGAACAAGCTAAGCTGTGGAGTTAATCCTTGGGAGACCGGGGCCTGCAGTTCTTGTGGGAGAACAACTCCATTTGGCTCACTAACTTCACACACCATCAGGCTTCCAAGCAGCTCTCAAGGAAACTCAGTTTTCACACTCTATGCTTAGTGCCCTTTAGCGCATTATGTAGGAATGAACTTGGTAGAGCATCCCACACAAACGAATGCTCCACATGCGGTTTCACATGCCACCAACTCCACATTCTCAGGCAACATCAGCGCCACAGCCGTTTTCAGATAGCCCTCAATGCAAAGGCTCTAGACGCAAATATTGGTGTGAGAGCTAATTCAATCAAGGAAACACTGCATGTTGGTGAAGGGTATATTGAAGAAGGATCAGCCGAGTGGTTCTTGTGGAAGAACAACTCCATTTGGCTCACTAACTTCACACACCATCAGGCTTCCAAGCAGCTCTCAAGGAAACTCAATTTTCACACTCTATGCTTAGTGCCCTTTATTGCATTATCTAGGAATGAACTTGGTAGAGCATCCCACACAAACGAATGCTCCACATGCGGGTTTCACATGCCACCAACTCCACATTCACAGGCAAACTACAGTGCCACAGCCGTTTTCAGATAGCCCTCAATGCAAAGGCTCTAGACGCAAATATTGGTGTGAGAGCTAATTCAATCAAGAAAACACTGCATGTTGGTGAAGGGCATATTGAAGAAGGATCAGCCGAGTGGTTCTTGTGGGAGAACAACTCCATTTGGCTCACTAACTTCACACAGCATCAGGCTTCCAAGCAGCTCTCAAGGAAACTCAGTTTTCACACTCTATGCTTAGTGCCCTTTGAGTGCATTATCTAGGAATGAACCTGGGTAGAGCATCCCACAGAAACGAATGCTTCACATGCGGGTTTCACATGCCACCAACTCCACATTCTCAGGCAACTTCAGCGCCACAGCCGTTTTCAGATAGCCCTCAATGCAAAGGCTCTAGACGCAAATATTGGTGTGAGAGCTAATTCAATCAAGGAAACACTGCATGTTGGTGAAGGGCATATTGAAGAAGGATCAGCCGAGTGGTTCTTGTGGGAGAACAAATCCATTTGGCTCACTAACTTCACACACCATCAGCTTCCAAGCAGCTCTCAAGGAAACTCAGTTTTCACACTCTATGCTTAGTGCCCTTTGAGTGCATTATCTAGGAATGAACCTGGTAGAGCATCCCACACAAACGAATGCTCCACATGCGGGTTTCACATGCCACCAACTCCACATTCTCAGGCAACTTCAGCGCCACAGCCGTTTTCAGATAGCCTCAATGCAAAGGCTCTAGACGCAAATATTGGTGTGAGAGCTAATTCAATCAAGGAAACACTGCATGTTGGTGAAGGGCATATTGAAGAAGGATCAGCCGAGTGGTTCTTGTGGGAGACAACTCCATTTGGCTCACTAACTTCACACACCATCAGGCTTCAAGCAGCTCTCAAGGAAACTCAGTTTTCACACTCTATGCTTAGTGCCATTTGAGTGCATTATCTAGGAATGAACCTGGTAGAGCATCCCACACAAACGAATGCTCCACATGCGGGTTTCACATGCACCAACTCACATTCACAGGCAACTTCAGCGCCAAAGCCGTTTTCAGATAGCCCTCAATGCAAAGGCTCTAGACGCAAATATTGGTGTGAGAGCTATTTCAATAAGGAAACACTGCATGTTGGTGAAGGGCATATTGAAGAAGGATCAGCCGAGTGGTTCTTGTGGGAGAACAAATCCATTTGGCTCACTAACTTCACACAGCATCAGGCTTCCAAGCAGCTCTCAAGGAAACTCAGTTTTCACACTCTATGCTTAGTGCCCTTTGAGTGCATTATCTAGGAATGAACCTGGTAGAGCATCCCACACAAACGAATGCTCCACATGCGGGTTTCACATGCCACCAACTCCACATTCTCAGGCAACTTCAGCGCCACAGCCGTTTTCAGATAGCCCTCAATGCAAAGGCTCTAGACGCAAATATTGGTGTGAGAGCTAATTCAATCAAGGAAACACTGCATGTTGGTGAAGGGCATATTGAAGAAGATCAGCCGAGTGGTTCTTGTGGGAGAACAACTCCATTTGGCTCACTAAACTTCACACACCATCAGGCTTCCAAGCAGCTCTCAAGGAAACTCAGTTTTCACACTCTATGCTTAGTGCCCTTTGAGTGCATATGACTGAAATGAAACTTGGTGAGCATCCCACACAAACGAATGCTCCACATGCGGGTTTCACATGCCACCAACTCCACATTCTCAGGCAACTTCAGCGCCGCAGCCGTTTTCAGATGACCCTCAATGCAAAGGCTCTAGACGCAAATATTGGTGTGAGAGCTAATTCAATCAAGGAAACACTGCATGTTGGTGAAGGGCATATTGAAGAAGGATCAGCCGAGTGGTTCTTGTGGGAGAACAACTCCATTTGGCTCACTAACTTCACACACCATCAGGCTTCAAGCAGCTCTCAAGGAAACTCAGTTTTCACACTCTATGCTTAGTGCCCTTTGAGTGCCTAGGACTGAAATGAAGCTAGGTGAGCATCCCACACAAACGAATGCTCCACATGCGGGTTTCACATGCCACCAACTCCACATTCACTGGCAACTTCAGCGCCACAGCTGTTTTCAGATAGCCCTCAATGCAAAGGCTCTAGACGCAAATATTGGTGTGAGAGCTAATTCAATCAAGGAAACACTGTATGTTGAAAAGGGCATATTGAAGAACGGATCAGCCGAGTGGTTCTTGTGGGGAGAACAACTCCATTTGGGCTCACTAACTTCACACACCATCAGGCTTCAAGGCAGCTCTCAAGGAAACTCAGTTTTCACACTCTATGCTTAGTGCCCTTTGAGTGCATTTTCTAGGAATGATCCTGGTAGAGCATCCCACACAAACGAATGCTTCACATGCGGGTTTCACATGCCACCAACTCCACATTCTCAGGCAACTTCAGCGCCATAGCCGTTTTCAGATGGCCCTCAATGCAAAGGCTCTAGACGCAAATATTGGTGTGAGAGCTAATTCAATCAAGGAAACACTGCATGTTGGTGAAGGGCATATTGAAGAAGGATCAGCCGAGTGGTTCTTGTGGGAGAACAACCCCATTTTGATCACTAACTTCACACAGCATCAGGCTTCCAAGCAGCTCTCAAGGAAACTCAGTTTTCACACTCTATGCTTAGTGCCCTATGAGTGCATTATCTAGGAATGAACCTGGTAGAGCATCCCACACAAACGAATGCTCCACATAGCGGGTTTCACATGCCACCAACTCCACATTCTCAGGCAACTTCAGCGCCACAGCCGTTTTCAGATAGCCCTCAATGCAAAGGCTCTAGACGCAAATATTGGTGTGAGAGCTAATTCAATCAAGGAAACACTGCATGTTGGTGAAGGGCATATTGAAGAAGGATCAGCCGAGTGGTTCTTGTGGAGAAACAAATCATTTGGCTCACTAACTTCACACACCATCAGGCTTCCAAGCAGCTCTCAAGGAAACTCAGTTTTCACACTCTAGCTTAGTGCCCTTTGAGTGCATTATCTAGGAATGAACCTGGTAGAGCATCCCACACAAACGAATGCTCCACATGCAGGTTTCTACATGCCACCAACTCCACATTCTCAGGCAACTTCAGCGCCACAGCCGTTTTCAGATAGACCCTCAATGCAAAGGCTCTAGACGCAAATATTGGTGTGAGAGCTAATTCAATCAAGGAAACACTGCATGTTGGTGAAGGGCATATTGAAGAAGGATCAGCCGAGTGGTTCTTGTGGGAGAACAACTCCATTTGGCTCACTAACTTCACACAGCATCAGGCTTCCAAGCAGCTCTCAAGGAAACTCAGTTTTCACACTCTATGCTTAGTGCCCTTTGAGTGCATTATCTAGGAATGAACCTGGTAGAGCATCACACACAAACGAATGCTCCACATGCAGGTTTCACATGCCACCAACTCCACATTCTCAGGCAACTTCAGCGCCACAGCCGTTTTCAGATAGCCCTCAATGCAAAGGCTCTAGACGCAAATATTGGTGTGAGAGCTATTTCAATCAAGGAAACACTGCATGTTGGTGAAGGGCATATTGAAGAAGGATCAGCCGAGTGGTTCTTGTGGGAGAACAAATCCATTTGGCTCACTAACTTCACACACCATCAGGCTTCCAAGCAGCTCTCAAGGAAACTCAGTTTTCACACTCTATGCTTAGTGCCCTTTGAGTGCATTATCTAGGAATGAACCTGGAAGAGCATGCCACACAAACGAATGCTCCACATGCGGGTTTCACATGCCACCAACTCCACATTCTCAGGCAACTTCAGCGCCACAGCCGTTTTCAGATAGCCCTCAATGCAAAGGCTCTGGACGCAAATATTGGTGTGAGAGCTAATTCAATCAAGGAAACACTGCATGTTGGTGAAGGGCACATTGAAGAAGGATCAGCCAAGTGGTTCTTGTGGGAGAACAACTCCATTTGGCTCACTAACTTCACACACCATCAGGCTTCCAAGCAGCTCTCAAGGAAACTCAGTTTTCACACTCTATGCTTAGTGCCCTTTGAGTGCCTAGGACTGAAATGAAATTTGGTGAGCATCCCACACAAACGAATGCTCCACATGCGGGTTTCACATGCCACCAACTCCACATTCACAGGCAACTTCAACGCCACAGCCGTTTTCAGATAGCCCTCAATGCAAAGGCTCTAGACGCAAATATTGGTGTGAGAGCTAATTCAATCAAGGAAACACTGTATGTTGAAAAGGGCATATTGAAGAAGGATCAGCCGAGTGGTTCTTGTGGGAGAACAACTCCATTTGGCTCACTAACTTCACACACCATCAGGCTTCCAAGCAGCTCTCAAGGAAACTCAGTTTTCACACTCTATGCTTAGTGCCCTTTGAGTGCATTATCTAGGAATGAACCTGGTAGAGCATCCCACACAAACGAATGCTCCACATGCGGGTTTCACATGCCACCAACTCCACATTCTCAGGCAACATCAGCGCCACAGACGTTTTCAGATAGCCCTCAATGCAAAGGCTCTAGACGCAAATATTGGTGTGAGAGCTAATTCAATCAAGGAAACACTGCATGTTGGTGAAGGGTATATTGAAGAAGGATCAGCCGAGTGGTTCTTGTGGAAGAACAACTCCATTTGGCTCACTAACTTCACACACCATCAGGCTTCCAAGCAGCTCTCAAGGAAACTCAATTTTCACACACTATGCTTAGTGCCCTTTATTGCATTATCTAGGAATGAACTTGGTAGAGCATCCCACACAAACGAATGCTCCACATGCGGGTTTCACATGCCACCAACTCCACATTCACAGGCAACTACAGCGCCACAGCCGTTTTCAGATAGCCCTCAATGCAAAGGCTCTAGACGCAAATATTGGTGTGAGAGCTAATTCAATCAAGGAAACACTGCATGTTGGTGAAGGGCATATTGAAGAAGGATCAGCCGAGTGGTTCTTGTGGGAGAACAACTCCATTTGGCTCACTAACTTCACACAGCATCAGGCTTCCAAGCAGCTCTCAAGGAAACTCAGTTTTCACACTCTATGCTTAGTGCCCTTTGAGTGCATTATCTAGGAATGAACCTGGAAGAGAATCCCACACAAACGAATGCTCCACATGCGGGTTTCACATGCCACCAACTCCACATTCTCAGGCAACTTCAGCGCCATAGCCGTTTTCAGATGACCCTCAATGCAAAGGCTCTAGACGCAAATATTGGTGTGAGAGCTAATTCAATCAAGGAAACACTGCATGTTGGTGAAGGGCATATTGAAGAAGGATCAGCCGAGTGGTTTTTGTGGGAGAACAACTCCATTTGGCTCACTAACTTCACACACCATCAGGCTTCCAAGCAGCTCTCAAGGAAACTCAGTTTTCACACTCTATGCTTAGTGCCCTTTGAGTGCATTATCTAGGAATGAACCTGGTAGAGCATCCCACACAAACGAATGCTTCACATGCGGGTTTCACATGCCACCAACTCCACATTCTCAGCCAACTTCAGCGCCACAGCCGTTTTCAGATAGCCCTCAATGCAAAGGCTCTAGACGCAAATATTGGTGTGAGAGCTAATTCAATCAAGGAAACACTGCATGTTGGTGAAGGGCATATTGAAGAAGGATCAGCCGAGTGGTTCTTGTGGGAGAACAACTCCATTTGGCTCACTAACTTCACACACCATCAGGCTTCCAAGCAGCTCTCAAGGAAACTCAGTTTTCACACTCTATGCTTAGTGCCCTTTGAGTGCATTATCTAGGAATGAACCTGGTAGAGCATCCCACACAAACGAATGCTCCACATGCGGGTTTCACATGCCACCAACTCCACATTCTCAGGCAACTTCAGCGCCACAGCCGTTTTCAGATAGCCTCAATGCAAAGGCTCTAGACGCAAATATTGGTGTGAGAGCTAATTCAATCAAGGAAACACTGCATGTTGGTGAAGGGCATATTGAAGAAGGATCAGCCGAGTGGTTCTTGTGGGAGAACAACTCCATTTGGCTCACTAACTTCACACACCATCAGGCTTCCAAGCAGCTCTCAAGGAAACTCAGTTTTCACACTCTATGCTTAGTGCCCTTTGAGTGCATTATCTAGGAATGAACCTGGTAGAGCATCACACACAAACGAATGCTCCACATGCAGGTTTCACATGCCACCAACTCCACATTCTCAGGCAACTTCAGCGCCACAGCCGTTTTCAGATAGCCTCAATGCAAAGGCTCTAGACGCAAATATTGGTGTGAGAGCTATTTCAATCAAGGAAACACTGCATGTTGGTCAAGGGCATATTGAAGAAGGATCAGCCGAGTGGTTCTTGTGGGAGAACAAATCCATTTGGCTCACTAACTTCACACACCATCAGGCTTCCAAGCAGCTCTCAAGAAACTCAGTTTCACACTCTATGCTTAGTGCCCTTTGAGTGCATTATCTAGGAATGAACCTGGTAGAGCATCCCACACAAACGAATGCTCCACATGCGGGTTTCACATGCCACCAACTCCACATTCTCAGGCAACTTCAGCGCCACAGCCGTTTTCAGATAGCCCTCAATGCAAAGGCTCTAGACGCAAATATTGGTGTGAGAGCTAATTCAATCAAGGAAACACTGCATGTTGGTGAAGGGCATATTGAAGAAGGATCAGCCGAGTGGTTCTTGTGGGAGAACAACTCCATTTGGCTCACTAACTTCACACACCATCAGGCTTCCAAGCAGCTCTCAAGGAAACTCAGTTTTCACACTCTATGCTTAGTGCCCTTTGAGTGCATTATCTAGGAATGAACCTGGAAGAGCATCCCACACAAACGAATGCTCCACATGCGGGTTTCACATGCCACCAACTCCACATTCTCAGGCAACTTCAGCGCCATAGCCGTTTTCAGATGACGCTCAATGCAAAGGCTCTAGACGCAAATATTGGTGTGAGAGCTAATTCAATCAAGGAAACACTGCATGTGGTGAAGGGCATATTGAAGAAGGATCAGCCGAGTGGGTCTGCTGTGGAGAACAACTCCATTTGGCTCACTAACTTCACACACCATCAGGCTTCCAAGCAGCTCTCAGGAAACTCAGTTTTCACACTCTATGCTTAGTGCCCTTTGAGTGCATTATCTAGGAATGAACCTGGTAGAGCATCCCACACAAACGAATGCTTCACATGCGGGTTTCACATGCCAACAACTCCACATTCTCAGCCAACTTCAGCGCCACAGCCGTTTTCAGATAGCCCTCAATGCAAAGGCTCTAGACGCAAATATTGGTGTGAGAGCTAATGCAATCAAGGAAACACTGCATGTTGGTGAAGGGCATATTGAAGAAGGATCAGCCGAGTGGTTCTTGTGGGAGAACAACTCCATTTGGCTCACTAACTTCACACACCATCAGGCTTCCAAGCAGCTCTCAAGGAAACTCAGTTTTCACACTCTATGCTTAGTGCCCTTTGAGTGCATTATCTAGGAATGAACCTGGTAGAGCATCCCACACAAACGAATGCTCCACATGCGGGTTTCACATGCCACCAACTCCACATTCTCAGGCAACTTCAGCGCCACAGCCGTTTTCAGATAGCCCTCAATGCAAAGGCTCTAGACGCAAATATTGGTGTGAGAGCTAATTCAATCAAGGAAACACTGCATGTTGGTGAAGGGCATATTGAAGAAGGATCAGCCCGAGTGGTTCTTGTGGGAGAACAACTCCATTTGGCTCACTAACTTCACACACCATCAGGCTTCCAAGCAGCTCTCAAGGAAACTCAGTTTTCACACTCTATGCTTAGTGCCCTTTGAGTGCATTATCTAGGAATGAACCTGGTAGAGCATCACACACAAACGAATGCTCCACATGCAGGTTTCACATGCCACCAACTCCACATTCTCAGGCAACTTCAGCGCCACAGCCGTTTTCAGATAGCCCTCAATGCAAAGGCTCTAGACGCAAATATTGGTGTGAGAGCTATTTCAATCAAGGAAACACTGCATGTTGGTGAAGGGCATATTGAAGAAGGATCAGCCGAGTGGTTCTTGTGGGAGAACAAATCCATTTGGCTCACTAACTTCACACACCATCAGGCTTCCAAGCAGCTCTCAAGGAAACTCAGTTTTCACACTCTATGCTTAGTGCCCTTTGAGTGCATTATCTAGGAATGAACCTGGTAGAGCATCCCACGCAAACGAATGCTCCACATGCGGGTTTCACATGCCACCAACTCCACATTCTCAGGCAACTTCAGCGCCACAGCCGTTTTCAGATAGCCCTCAATGCAAAGGCTCTAGACGCAAATATTGGTGTGAGAGCTAATTCAATCAAGGAAACACTGCATGTTGGTGAAGGGCATATTGAAGAAGGATCAGCCGAGTGGTTCTTGTGGGAGAACAACTCCATTTGGCTCACTAACTTCACACACCATCAGGCTTCCAAGCAGCTCTCAAGAAACTCAGTTTTCACACTCTATGCTTAGTGCCCTTTGAGTGCATATGACTGAAATGAAACTTGGTGAGCATCCCACAAAAACGAATGCTCCACATGCGGGTTTCACATGCCACCAACTCCACATTCTCAGGCAACTTCAGCGCCACAGCCGTTTTCAGATAGCCCTCAATGCAAAGGCTCTGGACGCAAATATTGGTGTGAGAGCTAATTCAATCAAGGAAACACTGCATGTTGGTGAAGGGCACATTGAAGAAGGATCAGCCAAGTGGTTCTTGTGGGAGAACAACTCCATTTGGCTCACTAACTTCACACACCATCAGGCTTCCAAGCAGCTCTCAAGGAAACTCAGTTTTCACACTCTATGCTTAGTGCCCTTTGAGTGCCTAGGACTGAAATGAAGCTAGGTGAGCATCCCACACAAACGAATGCTCCACATGCGGGTTTCACATGCACCAACTCCACATTCACAGGCAACTTCAGCGCCACAGCCGTTTTCAGATAGCCCTCAATGCAAAGGCTCTAGACGCAAATATTGGTGTGAGAGCTAATTCAATCAAGGAAACACTGTATGTTGAAAAGGGCATATTGAAGAAGGATCAGCCGAGTGGTTCTTGTGGGAGAACAACTCCATTTGGCTCACTAACTTCACACACCATCAGGCTTCCAAGCAGCTCTCAAGGAAACTCAGTTTTCACACTCTATGCTTAGTGCCCTTTGAGTGCATTATCTAGGAATGAACCTGGTAGAGCATCCCACACAAACGAATGCTCCACATGCGGGTTTCACATGCCACCAACTCCACATTCTCAGGCAACATCAGCGCCACAGACGTTGTCAGATAGCCCTCAATGCAAAGGCTCTAGACGCAAATATTGGTGTGAGAGCTAATTCAATCAAGGAAACACTGCATGTTGGTGGAAGGGCATATTGAAGAAGGATCAGCCGAGTGGTTCTTGTGGGAGAACAACTCCATTTGGCTCACTAACTTCACACACCATCAGGCTTCCAAGCAGCTCTCAAGGAAACTCAGTTTTCACACTCTATGCTTAGTGCCCTTTATTGCATTATCTAGGAATGAACTTGGTAGAGCATCCCACACAAACGAATGCTCCACATGCGGGTTTCACATGCCACCAACTCCACATTCACAGGCAACTACAGCGCCACAGCCGTTTTCAGATAGCCCTCAATGCAAAGGCTCTAGACGCAAATATTGGTGTGAGAGCTAATTCAATCAAGGAAACACTGCATGTTGGTGAAGGGCATATTGAAGAAGGATCAGCCGAGTGGTTCTTGTGGGAGAACAACTCCATTTGGCTCACTAACTTCACACACCATCAGGCTTCCAAGCAGCTCTCAAGGAAACTCAGTTTTCACACTCTATGCTTAGTGCCCTTTGAGTGCATTATCTAGGAATGAACCTGGAAGAGCATCCCACACACAAACGAATGCTCCACATGCGGGTTTCACATGCCACCAACTCCACATTCTCAGGCAACTTCAGCGCCATAGCCGTTTTCAGATGACCCTCAATGCAAAGGCTCTAGACGCAAATATTGGTGTGAGAGCTAATTCAATCAAGGAAACACTGCATGTTGGTGAAGGGCATATTGAAGAGAGGATCAGCCGAGTGGTTCTTGTGGGAGAACAACTCCATTTGGCTCACTAACTTCACACACCATCAGGGCTTCCAAGCAGCTCTCAAGGAAACTCAGTTTTCACACTCTATGCTTAGTGCCCTTTGAGTGCATTATCTAGGAATGAACCTGGTAGAGCATCCCACACAAACGAATGCTTCACATGCGGGTTTCACATGCCAACAACTCCACATTCTCAGCCAACTTCAGCGCCACAGCCGTTTTCAGATAGCCCTCAATGCAAAGGCTCTAGACGCAAATATTGGTGTGAGAGCTAATTCAATCAAGGAAACACTGCATGTTGGTGAAGGGCATATTGAAGAAGGATCAGCCGAGTGGTTCTTGTGGGAGAACAACTCCATTTGGCTCACTAACTTCACACACCATCAGGCTTCCAAGCAGCTCTCAAGGAAACTCAGTTTTCACACTCTATGCTTAGTGCCCTTTGAGTGCAATATCTAGGAATGAACCTGGTAGAGCATCCCACACAAACGAATGCTCCACATGCGGGTTTCACATGCCACCACCTCCACATTCTCAGGCAACTTCAGCGCCATAGCCGTTTTCAGATAGCCCTCAATGCAAAGGCTCTGGACGCAAATATTGGTGTGAGAGCTAATTCAATCAAGGAAACACTGTATGTTGAAAAGGGCATATTGAATAAGGATCAGCCGAGTGGTTCTTGTGGGAGAACAACTCCATTTGGCTCACTAACTTCACACACCATCAGGCTTCCAAGCAGCTCTCAAGGAAACTCAGTTTTCACACTCTATGCTTTTGCCCTTTGAGTGCGTATGACTGAAATGAAACTTGGTGAGCATCCCACACAAACGAATGCTCCACATGCGGGTTTCACATGCCACCAACTCCACATTCTCAGGCAACTTCAGCGCCGCAGCCGTTTTCAGATAGCCCTCAATGCAAAGGCTCTAGACGCAAATATTGGTGTGAGAGCTAATTCAATCAAGGAAACACTGCATGTTGGTGAAGGGCATATTGAAGAAGGATCAGCCGAGTGGTTCTTGTGGGAGAACAACTCCATTTGGCTCACTAACTTCACACACCATCAGGCTTCCAAGCAGCTCTCAAGGAAACTCAATTTTCACACTCTATGCTTAGTGCCCTTTGAGTGCATTATCTAGGAATGAACTTGGTAGAGCATCCCACACAAACGAATGCTCCACATGCGGGTTTCACATGCCACCAACTCCACATTCACAGGCAACTACAGCGCCACAGCCGTTTTCAGATAGCCCTCAATGCAAAGGCTCTAGACGCAAATATTGGTGTGAGAGCTAATTCAATCAAGGAAACACTGCATGTTGGTGAAGGGCATATTGAAGAAGGATCAGCCGAGTGGTTCTTGTGGGAGAACAACTCCATTTGGCTCACTAACTTCACACACCATCAGGCTTCCAAGCAGCTCTCAAGGAAACTCAGTTTTCACACTCTATGCTTAGTGCCCTTTGAGTGCATTATCTAGGAATGAACCTGGAAGAGCATCCCACACAAACGAATGCTCCACATGCGGGTTTCACATGCCACCAACTCCACATTCTCAGGCAACTTCAGCGCCATAGCCGTTTTCAGATGACCCTCAATGCAAAGGCTCTAGACGCAAATATTGGTGTGAGAGCTAATTCAATCAAGGAAACACTGCATGTTGGTGAAGGGCATATTGAAGAAGGATCAGCCGAGTGGTTCTTGTGGGAGAACAACTCCATTTGGCTCACTAACTTCACACACCATCAGGCTTCCAAGCAGCTCTCAAGGAAACTCAGTTTTCACACTCTATGCTTAGTGCCCTTTGAGTGCATTATCTAGGAATGAACCTGGTAGAGCATCCCACACAAACGAATGCTTCACATGCGGGTTTCACATGCCAACAACTCCACATTCTCAGCCAAATTCAGCGCCACAGCCGTTTTCAGATAGCCCTCAATGCAAAGGCTCTAGACGCAAATATTGGTGTGAGAGCTAATTCAATCAAGGAAACACTGCATGTTGGTGAAGGGCATATTGAAGAAGGATCAGCCGAGTGGTTCTTGTGGGAGAACAACTCCATTTGGCTCACTAACTTCACACACCATCAGGCTTCCAAGCAGCTCTCAAGGAAACTCAGTTTTCACACTCTATGCTTAGTGCCCTTTGAGTGCAATATCTAGGAATGAACCTGGTAGAGCATCCCACACAAACGAATGCTCCACATGCGGGTTTCACATGCCACCAACTCCACATTCTCAGGCAACTTCAGCGCCATAGCCGTTTTCAGATAGCCCTCAATGCAAAGGCTCTGGACGCAAATATTGGTGTGAGAGCTAATTCAATCAAGGAAACACTGTATGTTGAAAAGGGCATATTGAATAAGGATCAGCCGAGTGGTTCTTGTGGGAGAACAACTCCATTTGGCTCACTAACTTCACACACCATCAGGCTTCCAAGCAGCTCTCAAGGAAACTCAGTTTTCACACTCTATGCTTTTGCCCTTTGAGTGCGTATGACTGAAATGAAACTTGGTGAGCATCCCACACAAACGAATGCTCCACATGCGGGTTTCACATGCCACCAACTCCACATTCTCAGGCAACTTCAGCGCCGCAGCCGTTTTCAGATAGCCCTCAATGCAAAGGCTCTAGACGCAAATATTGGTGTGAGAGCTAATTCAATCAAGGAAACACTGCATGTTGGTGAAGGGCATATTGAATAAGGATCAGCCGATTGGTTCTTGTGGGAGAACAACTCCATTTGGCTCACTAACTTCACACACCATCAGGCTTCCAAGCAACTCTCAAGGAAACTCAGTTTTCACACTCTATGCTTAGTGCCCTTTGAGTGCATTATCTAGGAATGAACCTGGTAGAGCATCCCACACAAACGAATGCTCCACATGCGGGTTTCACATGCCACCAACTCCACATTCACTGGCAACTTCAGCGCCACAGCCGTTTTCAGATAGCCCTCAATGCAAAGGCTCTAGACGCAAATATTGGTGTGAGAGCTAATTCAATCAAGGAAACACTGTATGTTGAAAAGGGCATATTGAAGAAGGATCAGCCGAGTGGTTCTTGTGGGAGAACAACTCCATTTGGCTCACTAACTTCACACACCATCAGGCTTCCAAGCAGCTCTCAAGGAAACTCAGTTTTCACACTCTATGCTTAGTGCCCTTTGAGTGCATTATCTAGGAATGAACCTGGAAGAGCATCCCACACAAACGAATGCTCCACATGCGGGTTTCACATGCCACCAACTCCACATTCTCAGGCAACTTCAGCGCCATAGCCGTTTTCAGATGACCCTCAATGCAAAGGCTCTAGACGCAAATATTGGTGTGAGAGCTAATTCAATCAAGGAAACACTGCATGTTGGTGAAGGGCATATTGAAGAAGGATCAGCCGAGTGGTTCTTGTGGGAGAACAACTCCATTTGGCTCACTAACTTCACACACCATCAGGCTTCCAAGCAGCTCTCAAGGAAACTCAGTTTTCACACTCTATGCTTAGTGCCCTTTGAGTGCATTATCTAGGAATGAACCTGGTAGAGCATCCCACACAAACGAATGCTTCACATGCGGGTTTCACATGCCACCAACTCCACATTCTCAGGCAACTTCAGCGCCACAGCCGTTTTCAGATAGCCCTCAATGCAAAGGCTCTAGACGCAAATATTGGTGTGAGAGCTAATTCAATCAAGGAAACACTGCATGTTGGTGAAGGGCATATTGAAGAAGGATCAGCCGAGTGGTTCTTGTGGGAGAACAACTCCATTTGGCTCACTAACTTCACACACCATCAGGCTTCCAAGCAGCTCTCAAGAAAACTCAGTTTTCACACTCTATGCTTAGTGCCCTTTGAGTGCAATATCTAGGAATGAACCTGGTAGAGCATCCCACACAAACGAATGCTCCACATGCGGGTTTCACATGCCACCACCTCCACATTCTCATGCAACTTCAGCGCCATAGCCGTTTTCAGATAGCCCTCAATGCAAAGGCTCTGGACGCAAATATTGGTGTGAGAGCTAATTCAATCAAGGAAACACTGTATGTTGAAAAGGGCATATTGAATAAGGATCAGCCGAGTGGTTCTTGTGGGAGAACAACTCCATTTGGCTCACTAACTTCACACACCATCAGGCTTCCAAGCAGCTCTCAAGGAAACTCAGTTTTCACACTCTATGCTTTTACCCTTTGAGTGCGTATGACTGAAATGAAACTTGGTGAGCATCCCACACAAACGAATGCTCCACATGCGGGTTTCACATGCCACCAACTCCACATTCACTGGCAACTTCAGCGCCACAGCCGTTTTCAGATAGCCCTCAATGCAAAGGCTCTAGACGCAAATATTGGTGTGAGAGCTAATTCAATCAAGGAAACACTGTATGTTGAAAAGGGCATATTGAAGAAGGATCAGCCGAGTGGTTCTTGTGGGAGAACAACTCCATTTGGCTCACTAACTTCACACACCATCAGGCTTCCAAGCAGCTCTCAAGGAAACTCAGTTTTCACACTCTATGCTTAGTGCCCTTTGAGTGCATTATCTAGGAATGATCCTGGTAGAGCATCCCACACAAACGAATGCTCCACATGCGGGTTTCACATGCCACCAACTCCACATTCTCAGGCAACTTCAGCGCCATAGCCGTTTTCAGATGGCCCTCAATGCAAAGGCTCTAGACGCAAATATTGGTGTGAGAGCTAATTCAATCAAGGAAACACTGCATGTTGGTGAAGGGCATATTGAAGAAGGATCAGCCGAGTGGTTCTTGTGGGAGAACAACTCCATTTGGCTCACTAACTTCACACACCATCAGGCTTCCAAGCAGCTCTCAAGGAAACTCAGTTTTCACACTCTATGCTTAGTGCCCTATGAGTGCATTATCTAGGAATGAACCTGGTAGAGCATCCCACACAAACGAATGCTTCACATGCGGGTTTCACATGCCACCAACTCCACATTCTCAGGCAACTTCAGCGCCACAGCCGTTTTCAGATAGCCCTCAATGCAAAGGCTCTAGACGCAAATATTGGTGTGAGAGCTAATTCAATCAAGGAAACACTGCATGTTGGTGAAGGGCATATTGAAGAAGGATCAGCCGAGTGGTTCTTGTGGGAGAACAACTCCATTTGGCTCACTAACTTCACACACCATCAGGCTTCCAAGCAGCTCTCAAGGAAACTCAGTTTTCACACTCTATGCTTAGTGCCCTTTGAGTGCATTATCTAGGAATGAACCTGGTAGAGCATCCCACACAAACGAATGCTCCACATGCGGGTTTCACATGCCAACAACTCCACATTCTCAGGCAACTTCAGGGCCACAGCCGTTTTCAGATAGCCCTCAATGCAAAGGCTCTAGACGCAAATATTGGTGTGAGAGCTAATTCAATCAAGGAAACACTGCATGTTGGTGAAGGGCATATTGAAGAAGGATCAGCCGAGTGGTTCTTGTGGGAGAACAACTCCATTTGGCTCACTAACTTCACACACCATCAGGCTTCCAAGCAGCTCTCAAGGAAACTCAGTTTTCACACTCTATGCTTAGTGCCCTTTGAGTGCATTATCTAGGAATGAACCTGGAAGAGCATCCCACACAAACGAATGCTCCACATGCGGGTTTCACATGCCACCAACTCCACATTCTCAGGCAACTTCAGCGCCACAGCCGTTTTCAGATAGCCCTCAATGCAAAGGCTCTAAACGCAAATATTGGTGTGAGAGCTAATTCAATCAAGGAAACACTGTATGTTGAAAAGGGCATATTGAATAAGGATCAGCCGATTGGTTCTTGTGGGAGAACAACTCCATTTGGCTCACTAACTTCACACACCATCAGGCTTCCAAGCAACTCTCAAGGAAACTCAGTTTTCACACTCTATGCTTAGTGCCCTTTGAGTGCATTATCTAGGAATGAACCTGGTAGAGCATCCTACACAAACGAATGCTCCACATGCGGGTTTCACATGCCACCAACTCCACATTCACAGGCAACTTCAGCGCCATAGCCGTTTTCAGATGGCCCTCAATGCAAAGGCTCTAGACGCAAATATTGGTGTGAGAGCTAATTCAATCAAGGAAACACTGCATGTTGGTGAAGGGCACATTGAAGAAGGATCAGCCAAGTGGTTCTTGTGGGAGGACAACTCCATTTGGCTCACTAACTTCACACACCATCAGGCTTCCAAGCAGCTCTCAAGGAAACTCAGTTTTCACACTCTATGCTTAGTGCCCTTTGAGTGCCTAGGACTGAAATGAAGCTAGGTGAGCATCCCACACAAACGAATGCTCCACATGCGGGTTTCACATGCCACCAACTCCACATTCACAGGCAACTTCAGCGCCACAGCCATTTTCAGATAGCCCTCAATGCAAAGGCTCTAGACGAAAATATTGGTGTGAGAGCTAATTCAATCAAGAAAAACACTGCATGTTTGTGAAGGGCATATTGATGAAGGATCAGCCGAGTGGTTCTTGTGGGAGAACAACTCCATTTAGCTAACTAACTTCACACACCATCAGGCTTCCAAGCAGCTCTCAAGGAAACTCAGTTTTCACACTCTATGCTTAGTGCCCTTTAGTGCATTATCTAGGAATGAACCTGGTATAGCATCCCACACAAACGAATGCTCCACATGCAGGTTTCACGTGCCACCAATTCCACATTCTCAGGCAACTTCAGCGCCACAGCCGTTTTCAGATGGCCCTCAATGCAAAGGCTCTAGACCCAAATATTGGTGTGAGAGCTAATTCAATCAAGGAAACACTGCATGTTGGTGAAGGGCATATTGAAGAAGGATCAGCCGAGTGGTTCTTGTGGGAGAACAACTCCATTTGGCTCACTAACTTCACACACCATCAGGCTTCCAAGCAGCTCTCAAGGAAACTCAGTTTTCACACTCTATGCTTAGTGCCCTTTGAGTGCCTAGGACTGAAATGAAGCTAGGTGAGCATCCCACACAAACGAATGCTCCACATGCGGGTTTCACATGCCACCACCTCCACATTCTCAGGCAACTTCAGCGCCACAGCCGTTTTCAGATAGCCCTCAATGCAAAGGCTCTAGATGCAAATATTGGTGTGAGAGCTAATTCAATCAAGGAAACACTGTATGTTGAAAAGGGCATATTGAATAAGGATCAGCCGAGTGGTTCTTGTGGGAGAACAACTCCATTTGGATCACTAACTTCACACACCATCAGGCTTCCAAGCAGCTCTCAAGGAAACTCAGTTTTCACACTCTATGCTTAGTGCCCTTTGAGTGCATTATCTAGGAATGATCCTGGTAGAGCATCCCACACAAACGAATGCTCCACATGCGGGTTTCACATGCCACCAACTCCACATTCTCAGGCAACTTCAGCGCCATAGCCGTTTTCAGATGGCCCTCAATGCAAAGGCTCTAGACGCAAATATTGGTGTGAGAGCTAATTCAATCAAGGAAACACTGCATGTTGGTGAAGGGCATATTGAAGAAGGATCAGCCGAGTGGTTCTTGTGGGAGAACAACTCCATTTGGCTCACTAACTTCACACACCATCAGGCTTCCAAGCAGCTCTCAAGGAAACTCAGTTTTCACACTCTATGCTTAGTGCCCTATGAGTGCATTATCTAGGAATGAACCTGGTAGAGCATCCCACACAAACGAATGCTTCACATGCGGGTTTCACATGCCACCAACTCCACATTCTCAGGCAACTTCAGCGCCACAGCCGTTTTCAGATAGCCCTCAATGCAAAGGCTCTAGACGCAAATATTGGTGTGACAGCTAATTCAATCAAGGAAACACTGCATGTTGGTGAAGGGCATATTGAAGAAGGATCAGCCGAGTGGTTCTTGTGGGAGAACAACTCCATTTGGCTCACTAACTTCACACACCATCAGGCTTCCAAGCAGCTCTCAAGGAAACTCAGTTTTCACACTCTATGCTTAGTGCCCTTTGAGTGCATTATCTAGGAATGAACCTGGTAGAGCATCCCACACAAACGAATGCTCCACATGCGGGTTTCACATGCCACCAACTCCACATTCTCAGGCAACTTCAGCGCCACAGCCGTTTTCAGATAGCCCTCAATGCAAAGGCTCTAGACGCAAATATTGGTGTGAGAGCTAATTCAATCAAGGAAACACTGCATGTTGGTGAAGGGCATATTGAAGAAGGATCAGCCGAGTGGTTCTTGTGGGAGAACAACTCCATTTGGCTCACTAACTTCACACACCATCAGGCTTCCAAGCAGCTCTCAAGGAAACTCAGTTTTCACACTCTATGCTTAGTGCCCTTTGAGTGCATTATCTAGGAATGAACCTGGTAGAGCATCCCACACAAACGAATGCTCCACATGCGGGTTTCACATGCCACCAACTCCACATTCTCAGGCAACTTCAGCGCCACAGCCGTTTTCAGATAGCCCTCAATGCAAAGGCTCTAGACGCAAATATTGGTGTGAGAGCTAATTCAATCAAGGAAACACTGCATGTTGGTGAAGGGCATATTGAAGAAGGATCAGCCGAGTGGTTCTTGTGGGAGAACAACTCCATTTGGCTCACTAACTTCACACACCATCAGGCTTCCAAGCAGCTCTCAAGGAAACTCAGTTTTCACACTCTATGCTTAGTGCCCTTTGAGTGCATTATCTAGGAATGAACCTGGAAGAGCATCCCACACAAACGAATGCTCCACATGCGGGTTTCACATGCCACCAACTCCACATTCACAGGCAACTTCAGCGCCACAGCCGTTTTCAGATAGCCCTCAATGCAAAGGCTCTAGACGCAAATATTGGTGTGAGAGCTAATTCAATCAAGGAAACACTGTATGTTGAAAAGGGCATATTGAATAAGGATCAGCCGATTGGTTCTTGTGGGAGAACAACTCCATTTGGCTCACTAACTTCACACACCATCAGGCTTCCAAGCAGCTCTCAAGGAAACTCAGTTTTCACACTCTATGCTTAGTGCCCTTTGAGTGCATTATCTAGGAATGAACCTGGTAGAGCATCCCACACAAACGAATGCTCCACATGCGGGTTTCACATGCCACCAACTCCACATTCTCAGGCAACTTCAGCGCCACAGCCGTTTTCAGATAGCCCTCAATGCAAAGGCTCTAGACGCAAATATTGGTGTGAGAGCTAATTCAATCAAGGAAACACTGCATGTTGGTGAAGGGCATATTGAAGAAGGATCAGCCGAGTGGTTCTTGTGGGAGAACAACTCCATTTGGCTCACTAACTTCACACACCATCAGGCTTCCAAGCAGCTCTCAAGGAAACTCAGTTTTCACACTCTATGCTTAGTGCCCTTTGAGTGCATTATCTAGGAATGAACCTGGAAGAGCATCCCACACAAACGAATGCTCCACATGCGGGTTTCACATGCCACCAACTCCACATTCACAGGCAACTTCAGCGCCACAGCCGTTTTCAGATAGCCCTCAATGCAAAGGCTCTAGACGCAAATATTGGTGTGAGAGCTAATTCAATCAAGGAAACACTGTATGTTGAAAAGGGCATATTGAATAAGGATCAGCCGATTGGTTCTTGTGGGAGAACAACTCCATTTGGCTCACTAACTTCACACACCATCAGGCTTCCAAGCAACTCTCAAGGAAACTCAGTTTTCACACTCTATGCTTAGTGCCCTTTGAGTGCATTATCTAGGAATGAACCTGGTAGAGCATCCCACACAAACGAATGCTCCACATGCGGGTTTCACATGCCACCAACTCCACATTCTCAGGCAACTTCAGCGCCACAGCCGTTTTCAGATAGCCCTCAATGCAAAGGCTCTAGACGCAAATATTGGTGTGAGAGCTAATTCAATCAAGGAAACACTGCATGTTGGTGAAGGGCATATTGAAGAAGGATCAGCCGAGTGGTTCTTGTGGGAGAACAACTCCATTTGGCTCACTAACTTCACACACCATCAGGCTTCCAAGCAGCTCTCAAGGAAACTCAGTTTTCACACTCTATGCTTAGTGCCCTTTGAGTGCATTATCTAGGAATGAACCTGGAAGAGCATCCCACACAAACGAATGCTCCACATGCGGGTTTCACATGCCACCAACTCCACATTCACAGGCAACTTCAGCGCCACAGCCGTTTTCAGATAGCCCTCAATGCAAAGGCTCTAGACGCAAATATTGGTGTGAGAGCTAATTCAATCAAGGAAACACTGTATGTTGAAAAGGGCATATTGAATAAGGATCAGCCGATTGGTTCTTGTGGGAGAACAACTCCATTTGGCTCACTAACTTCACACACCATCAGGCTTCCAAGCAACTCTCAAGGAAACTCAGTTTTCACACTCTATGCTTAGTGCCCTTTGAGTGCATTATCTAGGAATGAACCTGGAAGAGCATGCCACACAAACGAATGCTCCACATGCGGGTTTCACATGCCACCAACTCCACATTCTCAGGCAACTTCAGCGCCACAGCCGTTTTCAGATAGCCCTCAATGCAAAGGCTCTGGACGCAAATATTGGTGTGAGAGCTAATTCAATCAAGGAAACACTGCATGTTGGTGAAGGGCACATTGAAGAAGGATCAGCCAAGTGGTTCTTGTGGGAGAACAACTCCATTTGGCTCACTAACTTCACACAGCATCAGGCTTCCAAGCAGCTCTCAAGGAAACTCAGTTTTCACACTCTATGCTTAGTGCCCTTTGAGTGCCTAGGACAGAAATGAAGCTAGGTGAGCATCCCACACAAACGAATGCTCCACATGCGGGTTTCACATGCCACCAACTCCACATTCTCAGGCAACTTCAGCGCCACAGCCGTTTTCAGATAGCCCTCAATGCAAAGGCTCTAGACGCAAATATTGGTGTGAGAGCTAATTCAATCAAGGAAACACTGTATGTTGAAAAGGGCATATTGAAGAAGGATCAGCCGAGTGGTTCTTGTGGGAGAACAACTCCATTTGGCTCACTAACTTCACACACCATCAGGCTTCCAAGCAGCTCTCAAGGAAACTCAGTTTTCACACTCTATGCTTAGTGCCCTTTGAGTGCATTATCTAGGAATGATCCTGGTAGAGCATCCCACACAAACGAATGCTCCACATGCGGGTTTCACATGCCACCAACTCCACATTCTCAGGCAACTTCAACGCCACAGCCGTTTTCAGATGGCCCTCAATGCAAAGGCTCTAGACGCAAATATTGGTGTGAGAGCTATTTCAATCAAGGAAACACTGCATGTTGGTGAAGGGCATATTGAAGAAGGATCAGCCGAGTGGTTCTTGTGGGAGAACAACTCCATTTGGCTCACTAACTTCACACACCATCAGGCTTCCAAGCAGCTCTCAAGGAAACTCAGTTTTCACACTCTATGCTTAGTGCCCTATGAGTGCATTATCTAGGAATGAACCTGGTAGAGCATCCCACACAAACGAATGCTTCACATGCGGGTTTCACATGCCACCAACTCCACATTCACAGGCAACTTCAGCGCCACAGCCGTTTTCAGATAGCCCTCAATGCAAAGGCTCTAGACGCAAATATTGGTGTGACTTCTAATTCAATCAAGGAAACACTGCATGTTGGTGAAGGGCATATTGAAGAAGGATCAGCCGAGTGGTTCTTGTGGGAGAACAACTCCATTTGGCTCACTAACTTCACACACCATCAGGCTTCCAAGCAGCTCTCAAGGAAACTCAGTTTTCACACTCTATGCTTAGTGCCCTTTGAGTGCATTATCTAGGAATGAACCTGGTAGAGCATCCCACACAAACGAATGCTCCACATGCGGGTTTCACATGCCAACAACTCCACATTCTCAGGCAACTTCAGCGCCACAGCCGTTTTCAGATAGCCCTCAATGCAAAGGCTCTAGACGCAAATATTGGTGTGAGAGCTAATTCAATCAAGGAAACACTGCATGTTGGTGAAGGGCATATTGAAGAAGGATCAGCCGAGTGGTTCTTGTGGGAGAACAACTCCATTTGGCTCACTAACTTCACACACCATCAGGCTTCCAAGCAGCTCTCAAGGAAACTCAGTTTTCACACTCTATGCTTAGTGCCCTTTGAGTGCATTATCTAGGAATGAACCTGGAAGAGCATCCCACACAAACGAATGCTCCACATGCGGGTTTCACATGCCACCAACTCCACATTCACAGGCAACTTCAGCGCCACAGCCGTTTTCAGATAGCCCTCAATGCAAAGGCTCTAGACGCAAATATTGGTGTGAGAGCTAATTCAATCAAGGAAACACTGTATGTTGAAAAGGGCATATTGAATAAGGATCAGCCGAGTGGTTCTTGTGGGTGAACAACTCCATTTGGCTCACTAACTTCACACACCATCAGGCTTCCAAGCAACTCTCAAGGAAACTCAGTTTTCACACTCTATGCTTAGTGCCCTTTGAGTGCATTATCTAGGAATGAACCTGGTAGAGCATCCTACACAAACGAATGCTCCACATGCGGGTTTCACATGCCACCAACTCCACATTCACAGGCAACTTCAGCGCCATAGCCGTTTTCAGATGGCCCTCAATGCAAAGGCTCTAGACGCAAATATTGGTGTGAGAGCTAATTCAATCAAGGAAACACTGCATGTTGCTGAAGGGCATATTGAAGAAGGATCAGCCGAATGGTTCTTGTGGGAGAACAACTCCCTTTGGCTCACTAACTTCACACACCATCAGGCTTCCAAGCAGCTCTCAAGGAAACTCAGTTTTCACACTCTATTCTTAGTGCCCTTTGAGTGCATTATCTAGAAATGAACCTGGAAGAGCATGCCACACAAACGAATGCTCCACATGCGGGTTTCACATGCCACCAACTCCACATTCTCAGGCAACTTCAGCGCCACAGCCGTTTTCAGATAGCCCTCAATGCAAAGGCTCTGGACGCAAATATTGGTGTGAGAGCTAATTCAATCAAGGAAACACTGCATGTTGGTGAAGGGCATATTGAAGAAGGATCAGCCAAGTGGTTCTTGTGGGAGAACAACTCCATTTGGCTCACTAACTTCACACAGCATCAGGCTTCCAAGCAGCTCTCAAGGAAACTCAGTTTTCACACTCTAAGCTTAGTGCCCTTTGAGTGCCTAGGACAGAAATGAAGCTAGGTGAGCATCCCACACAAACGAATGCTCCACATGCGGGTTTCACATGCCACCAACTCCACATTCTCAGGCAACTTCAGCGCCACAGCCGTTTTCAGATAGCCCTCAATGCAAAGGCTCTAGACGCAAATATTGGTGTGAGAGCTAATTCAATCAAGGAAACACTGTATGTTGAAAAGGGCATATTGAAGAAGGATCAGCCGAGTGGTTCTTGTGGGAGAACAACTCCATTTGGCTCACTAACTTCACACACCATCAGGCTTCCAAGCAACTCTCAAGGAAACTCAGTTTTCACACTCTATGCTTAGTGCCCTTTAGTGCATTATCTAGGAATGAACCTGGTAGAGCATCCTACACAAACGAATGCTCCACATGCGGGTTTCACATGCCACCAAATCCACATTCACAGGCAACTTCAGCGCCACAGCCGTTTTCAGATGGCCCTCAATGCAAAGGCTCTAGACGCAAATATTGGTGTGAGAGCTAATTCAATCAAGGAAACACTGCATGTTGGTGAAGGGCACATTGAAGAAGGATCAGCCAAGTGGTTCTTGTGGGAGGACAACTCCATTTGGCTCACTAACTTCACACACCATCAGGCTTCCAAGCAGCTCTCAAGGAAACTCAGTTTTCACACTCTATGCTTAGTGCCCTTTGAGTGCATTATCTAGGAATGAACCTGGTAGATCATCCTACACAAACGAATGCTCCACATGCGGGTTTCACATGCCACCAACTCCACATTCACAGGCAACTTCAGCGCCATAGCCGTTTTCAGATGGCCCTCAATGCAAAGGCTCTAGACGCAAATATTGGTGTGAGAGCTAATTCAATCAAGGAAACACTGCATGTTGCTGAAGGGCATATTGAAGAAGGATCAGCCGAGTGGTTCTTGTGGGAGAACAACTCCCTTTGGCTCACTAACTTCACACACCATCAGGCTTCCAAGCAGCTCTCAAGGAAACTCAGTTTTCACACTCTATGCTTAGTGCCCTTTGAGTGCATTATCTAGGAATGAACCTGGAAGAGCATGCCACACAAACGAATGCTCCACATGCGGGTTTCACATGCCACCAACTCCACATTCTCAGGCAACTTCAGCGCCACAGCCGTTTTCAGATAGCCCTCAATGCAAAGGCTCTGGACGCAAATATTGGTGTGAGAGCTAATTCAATCAAGGAAACACTGCATGTTGGTGAAGGGCACATTGAAGAAGGATCAGTCAAGTGGTTCTTGTGGGAGAACAACTCCATTTGGCTCACTAACTTCACACAGCATCAGGCTTCCAAGCAGCTCTCAAGGAAACTCAGTTTTCACACTCTATGCTTAGTGCCCTTTGAGTGCCTAGGACAGAAATGAAGCTAGGTGAGCATCCCACACAAACGAATGCTCCACATGCGGGTTTCACATGCCACCAACTCCACATTCTCAGGCAACTTCAGCGCCACAGCCGTTTTCAGATAGCCCTCAATGCAAAGGCTCTAGACGCAAATATTGGTGTGAGAGCTAATTCAATCAAGGAAACACTGTATGTTGAAAAGGGCATATTGAAGAAGGATCAGCCGAGTGGTTCTTGTGGGAGAACAACTCCATTTGGCTCACTAACTTCACACACCATCAGGCTTCCAAGCAACTCTCAAGGAAACTCAGTTTTCACACTCTATGCTTAGTGCCCTTTAGTGCATTATCTAGGAATGAACCTGGTAGAGCATCCTACACAAACGAATGCTCCACATGCGGGTTTCACATGCCACCAAATCCACATTCACAGGCAACTTCAGCGCCACAGCCGTTTTCAGATGGCCCTCAATGCAAAGGCTCTAGACGCAAATATTGGTGTGAGAGCTAATTCAATCAAGGAAACACTGCATGTTGGTGAAGGGCATATTGAAGAAGGATCAGCCGAGTGGTTCTTGTGGGAGAACAACTCCATTTTTCTCGCTAAATTCACACACCATCAGGCTTCCAAGCAGCTCTCAAGGAAACTCAGTTTTCACACTCTATGCTTAGTGCCCTTTGAGTGCATTATCTAGGAATGAACCTGGTAGAGCATCCCACACAAACGAATGCTCCACATGCGGGTTTCACATGCCAACAACTCCACATTCTCAGGCAACTTCAGCGCCACAGCCGTTTTCAGATAGCCCTCAATGCAAAGGCTCTAGACGCAAATATTGGTGTGAGAGCTAATTCAATCAAGGAAACACTGCATGTTGGTGAAGGGCACATTGAAGAAGGATCAGCCAAGTGGTTCTTGTGGGAGGACAACTCCATTTGGCTCACTAAATTCACACAACATCAGGCTTCCAAGCAGCTCTCAAGGAAACTCAGTTTTCACACTCTATGCTTAGTGCCCTTTGAGTGCCTAGGACTGAAATGAAGCTAGGTGAGCATCCCACACAAACGAATGCTCCACATGCGGGTTTCACATGCCACCAACTCCACATTCACAGGCAACTTCAGCGCCACAGCCGTTTTCAGATAGCCCTCAATGCAAAGGCTCTAGACGCAAATATTGGTGTGAGAGCTAATTCAATCAAGGAAACACTGTATGTTGAAAAGGGCATATTGAAGAAGGATCAGCCGAGTGGTTCTTGTGGGAGAACAACTCCATTTGGCTCACTAACTTCACACACCATCAGGCTTCCAAGCAGCTCTCAAGGAAACTCAGTTTTCACACTCTATGCTTAGTGCCCTTTGAGTGCATTATCTAGGAATGATCCTGGTAGAGCATCCCACACAAACGAATGCTCCACATGCGGGTTTCACATGCCACCAACTCCACATTCTCAGGCAACTTCAGCGCCATAGCCGTTTTCAGATGGCCCTCAATGCAAAGGCTCTAGACGCAAATATTGGTGTGAGAGCTATTTCAATCAAGGAAACACTTTATGTTGGTGAAGGGCATATTGAAGAAGGATCAGCCGAGTGGTTCTTGTGGGAGAACAACTCCATTTGGCTCACTAACTTCACACACCATCAGGCTTCCAAGCAGCTCTCAAGGAAACTCAGTTTTCACACTCTATGCTTAGTGCCCTATGAGTGCATTATCTAGGAATGAACCTGGTAGAGCATCCCACACAAACGAATGCTTCACATGCGGGTTTCACATGCCACCAACTCCACATTCACAGGCAACTTCAGCGCCATAGCCGTTTTCAGATGGCCCTCAATGCAAAGGCTCTAGACGCAAATATTGGTGTGAGAGCTAATTCAATCAAGGAAACACTGCATGTTGCTGAAGGGCATATTGAAGAAGGATCAGCCGAGTGGTTCTTGTGGGAGAACAACTCCCTTTGGCTCACTAACTTCACACACCATCAGGCTTCCAAGCAGCTCTCAAGGAAACTCAGTTTTCACACTCTATTCTTAGTGCCCTTTGAGTGCATTATCTAGGAATGAACCTGGAAAAGCATGCCACACAAACGAATGCTCCACATGCGGGTTTCACATGCCACCAACTCCACATTCTCAGGCAACTTCAGCGCCACAGCCGTTTTCAGATAGCCCTCAATGCAAAGGCTCTAGACGCAAATATTGGTGTGAGAGCTAATTCAATCAAGGAAACACTGCATGTTGGTGAAGGGCATATTGAAGAAGGATCAGCCAAGTGGTTCTTGTGGGAGGACAACTCCATTTGGCTCACTAACTTCACACAGCATCAGGCTTCCAAGCAGCTCTCAAGGAAACTCAGTTTTCACACTCTATGCTTAGTGCCCTTTGAGTGCCTAGGACTGAAATGAAGCTAGGTGAGCATCCCACACAAACGAATGCTCCACATGCGGGTTTCACATGCCACCAACTCCACATTCACAGGCAACTTCAGCGCCACAGCCGTTTTCAGATAGCCCTCAATGCAAAGGCTCTAGACGCAAATATTGGTGTGAGAGCTAATTCAATCAAGGAAACACTGTATGTTGAAAAGGGCATATTGAAGAAGGATCAGCCGAGTGGTTCTTGTGGGAGAACAACTCCATTTGGCTCACTAACTTCACACACCATCAGGCTTCCAAGCAGCTCTCAAGGAAACTCAGTTTTCACACTCTATGCTTAGTGCCCTTTAGTGCATTATCTAGGAATGATCCTGGTAGAGCATCCCACACAAACGAATGCTCCACATGCGGGTTTCACATGCCACCAACTCCACATTCTCAGGCAACTTCAGCGCCATAGCCGTTTTCAGATGGCCCTCAATGCAAAGGCTCTAGACGCAAATATTGGTGTGAGAGCTATTTCAATCAAGGAAACACTTTATGTTGGTGAAGGGCATATTGAAGAAGGATCAGCCGAGTGGTTCTTGTGGGAGAACAACTCCATTTGGCTCACTAACTTCACACACCATCAGGCTTCCAAGCAGCTCTCAAGGAAACTCAGTTTTCACACTCTATGCTTAGTGCCCTATGAGTGCATTATCTAGGAATGAACCTGGTAGAGCATCCCACACAAACGAATGCTTCACATGCGGGTTTCACATGCCACCAACTCCACATTCTCAGGCAACTTCAGCGCCACAGCCGTTTTCAGATAGCCCTCAATGCAAATGCTCTAGACGCAAATATTGGTGTGACAGCTAATTCAATCAAGGAAACACTGCATGTTGGTGAAGGGCATATTGAAGAAGGATCAGCCGAGTGGTTCTTGTGGGAGAACAACTCCATTTGGCTCACTAACTTCACACACCATCAGGCTTCCAAGCAGCTCTCAAGGAAACTCAGTTTTCACACTCTATGCTTAGTGCCCTTTGAGTGCATTATCTAGGAATGAACCTGGTAGAGCATCCCACACAAACGAATGCTCCACATGCGGGTTTCACATGCCAACAACTCCACATTCTCAGGCAACTTCAGCGCCACAGCCGTTTTCAGATAGCCCTCAATGCAAAGGCTCTAGACGCAAATATTGGTGTGAGAGCTAATTCAATCAAGGAAACACTGCATGTTGGTGAAGGGCATATTGAAGAAGGATCAGCCGAGTGGTTCTTGTGGGAGAACAACTCCATTTGGCTCACTAACTTCACACACCATCAGGCTTCCAAGCAGCTCTCAAGGAAACTCAGTTTTCACACTCTATGCTTAGTGCCCTTTGAGTGCATTATCTAGGAATGAACCTGGAAGAGCATCCCACACAAACGAATGCTCCACATGCGGGTTTCACATGCCACCAACTCCACATTCTCAGGCAACTTCAGCGCCACAGCCGTTTTCAGATAGCCCTCAATGCAAAGGCTCTAGACGCAAATATTGGTGTGAGAGCTAATTCAATCAAGGAAACACTGTATGTTGAAAAGGGCATATTGAAGAAGGATCAGCCGATTGGTTCTTGTGGGAGAACAACTCCATTTGGCTCACTAACTTCACACACCATCAGGCTTCCAAGCAACTCTCAAGGAAACTCAGTTTTCACACTCTATGCTTAGTGCCCTTTGAGTGCATTATCTAGGAATGAACCTGGTAGAGCATCCCACACAAACGAATGCTCCACATGCGGGTTTCACATGCCACCAACTCCACATTCACAGGCAACTTCAGCGCCATAGCCGTTTTCAGATGGCCCTCAATGCAAAGGCTCTAGACGCAAATATTGGTGTGAGAGCTAATTCAATCAAGGAAACACTGCATGTTGCTGAAGGGCATATTGAAGAAGGATCAGCCGAGTGGTTCTTGTGGGAGAACAACTCCCTTTGGCTCACTAACTTCACACACCATCAGGCTTCCAAGCAGCTCTCAAGGAAACTCAGTTTTCACACTCTATTCTTAGTGCCCTTTGAGTGCATTATCTAGGAATGAACCTGGAAAAGCATGCCACACAAACGAATGCTCCACATGCGGGTTTCACATGCCACCAACTCCACATTCTCAGGCAACTTCAGCGCCACAGCCGTTTTCAGATAGCCCTCAATGCAAAGGCTCTAGACGCAAATATTGGTGTGAGAGCTAATTCAATCAAGGAAACACTGCATGTTGGTGAAGGGCACATTGAAGAAGGATCAGCCAAGTGGTTCTTGTGGGAGAACAACTCCATTTGGCTCACTAACTTCACACAGCATCAGGCTTCCAAGCAGCTCTCAAGGAAACTCAGTTTTCACACTCTATGCTTAGTGCCCTTTGAGTGCCTAGGACAGAAATGAAGCTAGGTGAGCATCCCACACAAACGAATGCTCCACATGCGGGTTTCACATGCCACCAACTCCACATTCTCAGGCAACTTCAGCGCCACAGCCGTTTTCAGATAGCCCTCAATGCAAAGGCTCTAGACGCAAATATTGGTGTGAGAGCTAATTCAATCAAGGAAACACTGTATGTTGAAAAGGGCATATTGAAGAAGGATCAGCCGAGTGGTTCTTGTGGGAGAACAACTCCATTTTTCTCGCTAACTTCACACACCATCAGGCTTCCAAGCAGCTCTCAAGGAAACTCAGTTTTCACACTCTATGCTTAGTGCCCTTTGAGTGCATTATCTAGGAATGAACTTGGTAGAGAATCCCACACAAACGAATGCTTCACATGCGGGTTTCACATGCCACCAACTCCACATTCTCAGGCAACTTCAGCGCCACAGCCGTTTTCAGATAGCCCTCAATGCAAAGGCTCTAGACGCAAATATTGGTGTGAGAGCTAATTCAATCAAGGAAACACTGCATGTTGGTGAAGGGCATATTGAAGAAGGATCAGCCGAGTGGTTCTTGTGGGAGAACAACTCCATTTGGCTCACTAACTTCACATACCATCAGGCTTCCAAGCAGCTCTCAAGGAAACTCAGTTTTCACACTCTATGCTTAGTGCCCTTTAGTGCATTATCTAGGAATGAACCTGGTAGAGCATCCCACACAAACGAATGCTCCACATGCGAGATTCACATGCCACCAACTCCACATTCTCAGGCAACTTCAGCGCCACAGCCGTTTTCAGATAGCCCTCAATGCAAAGGCTCTGGACGCAAATATTGGTGTGAGAGCTATTTCAATCAAGGAAACACTGCATGTTGGTGAAGGGCATATTGAAGAAGGATCAGCCGAGTGGTTCTTGTGGGAGAACAACTCCATTTGGCTCACTAACTTCACACACCATCAGGCTTCCAAGCAGCTCTCAAGGAAACTCAGTTTTCACACTCTATGCTTAGTGCCCTTTGAGTGCATTATCTAGAAATGAACCTGGTAGAGCATCCCTCACAAACGAATGCTCCACATGCGGGTTTCACATGCCACCAACTCCACATTCACAGGCAACTTCAGCGCCACAGCCGTTTTCAGATAGCCCTCAATGCAAAGGCTCTGGACGCAAATATTGGTGTGAGAGCTATTTCAATCAAGGAAACACTGCATGTTGGTGAAGGGCATATTGAAGAAGGATCAGCCGAGTGGTTCTTGTGGGAGAACAACTCCATTTAGCTAACTAACTTCACACACCATCAGGCTTCCAAGCAGCTCTCAAGGAAACTCAGTTTTCACACTCTATGCTTAGTGCCCTTTAGTGCATTATCTAGGAATGAACCTGGTATAGCATCCCACAAAAACGAATGCTCCACATGCAGGTTTCACGTGCCACCAATTCCACATTCTCAGGCAACTTCAGCGCCACAGCCGTTTTCAGATGGCCCTCAATGCAAAGGCTCTAGACCCAAATATTGGTGTGAGAGCTAATTCAATCAAGGAAACACTGCATGTTGGTGAAGGGCATATTGAAGAAGGATCAGCCGAGTGGTTCTTGTGGGAGAACAACTCCATTTGGCTCACTAACTTCACACACCATCAGGCTTCCAAGCAGTTCTCAAGGAAACTCAGTTTTCACACTCTATGCTTAGTGCCCTTTAGTGCATTATCTAGGAATGAACCTGGTAGAGCATCCTACACAAACGAATGCTCCACATGCGGGTTTCACATGCCACCAACTCCACATTCTCAGGCAACTTCAGCGCCACAGCCGTTTTCAGATAGCCCTCAATGCAAAGGCTCTAGACGCAAATATTGGTGTGAGAGCTAATTCAATCAAGGAAACACTGCATGTTGGTGAAGGGCATATTGAAGAAGGATCAGCCGAGTGGTTCTTGTGGGAGAACAACTCCATTTGGCTCACTAACTTCACATACCATCAGGCTTCCAAGCAGCTCTCAAGGAAACTCAGTTTTCACACTCTATGCTTAGTGCCCTTTAGTGCATTATCTAGGAATGAACCTGGTAGAGCATCCCACACAAACGAATGCTCCACATGCGAGATTCACATGCCACCAACTCCACATTCTCAGGCAACTTCAGCGCCACAGCCGTTTTCAGATAGCCCTCAATGCAAAGGCTCTGGACGCAAATATTGGTGTGAGAGCTATTTCAATCAAGGAAACACTGCATGTTGGTGAAGGGCATATTGAAGAAGGATCAGCTGAGTGGTTCTTGTGGGAGAACAACTCCATTTGGCTCACTAACTTCACACAGCATCAGGCTTCCAAGCAGCTCTCAAGGAAACTCAGTTTTCACACTCTATGCTTAGTGCCCTTTGAGTGCATTATCTAGAAATTAACCTGGTAGAGCATCCCTCACAAACGAATGCTCCACATGCGGGTTTCACATGCCACCAACTCCACATTCTCAGGCAACTTCAGCGCCACAGCCGTTTTCAGATGGCCCTCAATGCAAAGGCTCTAGACCCAAATATTGGTGTGAGAGCTAATTCAATCAAGGAAACACTGCATGTTGGTGAAGGGCATATTGAAGAAGGATCAGCCGAGTGGTTCTTGTGGGAGAACAACTCCATTTGGCTCACTAACTTCACACACCATCAGGCTTCCAAGCAGCTCTCAAGGAAACTCAGTTTTCACACTCTATGCTTAGTGCCCTTTGAGTGCCTAGGACTGAAATGAAGCTAGGTGAGCATCCCACACAAACGAATGCTCCACATGCGGGTTTCACATGCCACCAACTCCAGATTCCCAGCCAACTTCAGCGCCACAGCCATTTTCAGATAGCCCTCAATGCAAAGGCTCTAGACGCAAATATTGGTGTGAGAGCTATTTCAATCAAGGAAACACTGCATGTTGGTGAAGGGCATATTGAAGAAGGATCAGCCGAGTGGTTCTTGTGGGAGAACAACTCCATTTGGCTCACTGACGTCACACACCATCAGTCTTCCAAGCAGCTCTCAAGGAAACTCAGTTTTCACACTCTATGCTTAGTGCCCTTTAGTGCATTATCTAGAAATGAACCTGGTAGAGCATCCCACACAAACGAATGCTCCACATGCAGGTTTCACATGCCACCAATTCCACATTCTCAGGCAACTTCAGCGCCACAGCCGTTTTCAGATAGCCCTCAATGCAAAGGCTCTAGACCCAAATATTGGTGTGAGAGCTAATGCAATCAATGAAACACTGCATGTTGCTGAAGGGCATATTGAAGAAGGATCAGCCGAGTGGTTCTTGTGGGAGAACAACTCCATTTGGCTCACTAACTTCACACAGCATCAGGCTTCCAAGCAGCTCTCAAGGAAACTCAGTTTTCACACTCTATGCTTAGTGCCCTTCGAGTGCTTAGGACTGAAATGAAGCTTGGTGAGCATCCCACACAAACGAATGCTCCACATGCGGGTTTCACACGCCACCAACTCCACATTCTCAGGCAACTTCAGCGCCACAGCCGTTTTCAGATAGCCCTCAATGCAAAGGCTCTAGACGCAAATATTGGTGTGAGAGCTAATTCAATCAAGGAAACACTGCATGTTGGTGAAGGGCATATTGAAGAAGGATCAGCCGAGTGGTTCTTGTGGGAGAACAACTCCATTTGGCTCACTAACTTCACACACCATCAGGCTTCCAAGCAGCTCTCAAGGAAACTCAGTTTTCACACTCTATGCTTAGTGCCCTTTGAGTGCATTATCTAGGAATGAACCTGGTAGAGCATCCCACACGAACGAATGCTCCACATGCGGGTTTCACATGCCACCAACTCCACATTCACAGGCAACTTCAGCGCCATAGCCGTTTTCAGATGGCCCTCAATGCAAAGGCTCTAGACGCAAATATTGGTGTGAGAGCTAATTCAATCAAGGAAACACTGCATGTTGGTGAAGGGCACATTGAAGAAGGATCAGCCAAGTGGTTCTTGTGGGAGGACAACTCCATTTGGCTCACTAACTTCACACACCATCAGGCTTCCAAGCAGCTCTCAAGGAAACTCAGTTTTCACACTCTATGCTTAGTGCCCTTTGAGTGCCTAGGACTGAAATGAAGCTAGGTGAGCATCCCACACAAACGAATGCTCCACATGCGGGTTTCACATGCCACCACCTCCACATTCTCAGGCAACTTCAGCGCCACAGCCGTTTTCAGATAGCCCTCAATGCAAAGGCTCTGGACGCAAATATTGGTGTGAGAGCTAATTCAATCAAGGAAACACTGTATGTTGAAAAGGGCATATTGAATAAGGATCAGCCGAGTGGTTCTTGTGGGAGAACAACTCCATTTGGCTCACTAACTTCACACACCATCAGGCTTCCAAGCAGCTCTCAAGGAAACTCAGTTTTCACACTCTATGCTTAGTTCCCTTTGAGTGCATTATCTAGGAATGAACCTGGTAGAGCATCCCACACAAACGAATGCTCCACATGCGGGTTTCACATGCCAACAACTCCACATTCTAGGGCAACTTCAGCGCCACAGCCGTTTTCAGATAGCCCTCAATGCAAAGGTTCTAGACGCAAATATTGGTGTGAGAGCTAATTCTATCAAGGAAACACTGCATGTTGGTGAAGGGCATATTGAAGAAGGATCAGCCGAGTGGTTCTTGTGGGAGAACAACTCCATTTGGCTCACTAACTTCACACACCATCAGGCTTCCAAGCAGCTCTCAAGGAAACTCAGTTTTCACACTCTATGCTTAGTGCCCTTTGAGTGCATTATCTAGGAATGAACCTGGAAGAGCATCCCACACAAACGAATGCTCCACATGCGGGTTTCACATGCCACCAACTCCACATTCTCAGGCAACTTCAGCGCCGCAGCCGTTTTCAGATAGCCCTCAATGCAAAGGCTCTAGACGCAAATATTGGTGTGAGAGCTAATTCAATCAAGGAAACACTGTATGTTGAAAAGGGCATATTGAATAAGGATCAGCCGATTGGTTCTTGTGGGAGAACAACTCCATTTGGCTCACTAACTTAACACACCATCAGGCTTCCAAGCAACTCTCAAGGAAACTCAGTTTTCACACTCTATGCTTAGTGCCCTTTGAGTGCATTATCTAGGAATGAACCTGGTAGAGCATCCTACACAAACGAATGCTCCACATGCGGGTTTCACATGCCACCAACTCCACATTCACAGGCAACTTCAGCGCCATAGCCGTTTTCAGATGGCCCTCAATGCAAAGGCTCTAGACGCAAATATTGGTGTGAGAGCTAATTCAATCAAGGAAACACTGCATGTTGCTGAAGTGCATATTGAAGAAGGATCAGCCGAGTGGTTCTTGTGGGAGAACAACTCCATTTGGCTCACTAACTTCACACACCATCAGGCTTCCAAGCAGCTCTCAAGGAAACTCAGTTTTCACACTCTATGCTTAGTGCCCTTTAGTGCATTATCTAGAAATGAACCTGGTAGAGCATCCCACACAAACGAATGCTCCACATGCAGGTTTCACATGCCACCAATTCCACATTCCCAGGCAACTTCAGCGCCACAGCCGTTTTCAGATAGCCCTCAATGCAAAGGCTCTAGACCCAAATATTGGTGTGAGAGCTAATGCAATCAATGAAACACTGCATGTTGCTGAAGGGCATATTGAAGAAGGATCAGCCGAGTGGTTCTTGTGGGAGAACAACTCCATTTGGCTCACTAACTTCACACAGCATCAGGCTTCCAAGCAGCTCTCAAGGAAACTCAGTTTTCACACTCTATGCTTAGTGCTCTTTGACTGCGTATGACTGAAATGAAGCTTGGTGAGCATCCCACACAAACGAATGCTCCACATGCGGGTTTCACACGCCACCAACTCCACATTCTCAGGCAACTTCAGCGCCACAGCCGTTTTCAGATAGCCCTCAATGCAAAGGCTCTAGACGCAAATATTGGTGTGAGAGCTAATTCAATCAAGGAAACACTGCATGTTGGTGAAGGGCATATTGAAGAAGGATCAGCCGAGTGGTTCTTGTGGGAGAACAACTCCATTTGGCTCACTAACTTCACACACCATCAGGCTTCCAAGCAGCTCTCAAGGAAACTCAGTTTTCACACTCTATGCTTAGTGCCCTTTGAGTGCCTAGGACTGAAATGAAGCTAGGTGAGCATCCCACACAAACGAATGCTCCACATGCGGGTTTCACATGCCACCAACTCCACATTCACTGGCAACTTCAGCGCCACAGCCGTTTTCAGATAGCCCTCAATGCAAAGGCTCTGGACGCAAATATTGGTGTGAGAGCTAATTCAATCAAGGAAACACTGTATGTTGAAAAGGGCATATTGAAGAAGGATCAGCCGAGTGGTTCTTGTGGGAGAACAACTCCATTTGGCTCACTAACTTCACACACCATCAGGCTTCCAAGCAACTCTCAAGGAAACTCAGTTTTCACACTCTATGCTTAGTGCCCTTTGAGTGCATTATCTAGGAATGATCCTGGTAGAGCATCCCACACAAACGAATGCTCCACATGCGGGTTTCACATGCCACCAACTCCACATTCACAGGCAACTTCAGCGCCACAGCCGTTTTCAGATAGCCCTCAATGCAAAGGCTCTAGACGAAAATATTGGTGTGAGAGCTAATTCAATCAAGAAAAACACTGCATGTTTGTGAAGGGCATATTGATGAAGGATCAGCCGAGTGGTTCTTGTGGGAGAACAACTCCATTTAGCTAACTAACTTCACACACCATCAGGCTTCCAAGCAGCTCTCAAGGAAACTCAGTTTTCACACTCTATGCTTAGTGCCCTTTAGTGCATTATCTAGGAATGAACCTGGTGAGCATCCCACACAAACGAATGCTCCACATGCAGGTTTCACGTGCCACCAATTCCACATTCTCAGGCAACTTCAGCGCCACAGCCGTTTTCAGATGGCCCTCAATGCAAAGGCTCTGGACGCAAATATTGGTGTGAGAGCTAATTCAATCAAGGAAACACTGTATGTTGAAAAGGGCATATTGAATAAGGATCAGCCGAGTGGTTCTTGTGGGAGAACAACTCCATTTGGCTCACTAACTTCACACACCATCAGGCTTCCAAGCAGCTCTCAAGGAAACTCAGTTTTCACACTCTATGCTTAGTGCCCTTTGAGTGCGTATGACTGAAATGAAACTTGGTGAGCATCCTACACAAACGAATGCTCCACATGCGGGTTTCACATGCCACCAACTCCACATTCTCAGGCAACTTCAGCGCCACAGCCGTTTTCAGATAGCCCTCAATGCAAAGGCTCTAGACGCAAATATTGGTGTGAGAGCTAATTCAATCAAGGAAACACTGCATGTTGGTGAAGGGCATATTGAAGAAGGATCAGCCGAGTGGTTCTTGTGGGAGAACAACTCCATTTGGCTCACTAACTTCACACACCATCAGGCTTCCAAGCAGCTCTCAAGGAAACTCAGTTTTCACACTCTATGCTTAGTGCCCTTTGAGTGCCTAGGACTGAAATGAAGCTAGGTGAGCATCCCACACAAACGAATGCTCCACATGCGGGTTTCACATGCCACCAACTCCACATTCACTGGCAACTTCAGCGCCACAGCCGTTTTCAGATAGCCCTCAATGCAAAGGCTCTGGACGCAAATATTGGTGTGAGAGCTAATTCAATCAAGGAAACACTGTATGTTGAAAAGGGCATATTGAAGAAGGATCAGCCGAGTGGTTCTTGTGGGAGAACAACTCCATTTGGCTCACTAACTTCACACACCATCAGGCTTCCAAGCAACTCTCAAGGAAACTCAGTCTTCACACTCTATGCTTAGTGCCCTTTGAGTGCATTATCTAGGAATGAACCTGGTATAGCATCCCTCTCAAACGAATGCTCCACATGCGGGTTTCACATGCCACCAACTCCACATTCTCAGGCAACTTCAGCGCCATAGCCGTTTTCAGATGGCCCTCAATGCAAAGGCTCTAGACGCAAATATTGGTGTGAGAGCTAATTCAATCAAGGAAACACTGCATGTTGGTGAAGGGCATATTGAAGAAGGATCAGCCGAGTGGTTCTTGTGGGAGAACAACTCCATTTTGCTCACTAACTTCACACACCATCAGGCTTCCAAGCAGCTCTCAAGGAAACTCAGTTTTCACACTCTATGCTTAGTGCCCTTTAGTGCATTATCTAGAAATGAACCTGGTAGAGCATCCCACACAAACGAATGCTCCACATGCAGGTTTCACATGCCACCAATTCCACATTCCCAGGCAACTTCAGCGCCACAGCCGTTTTCAGATAGCCCTCAATGCAAAGGCTCTAGACCCAAATATTGGTGTGAGAGCTAATGCAATCAATGAAACACTGCATGTTGCTGAAGGGCATATTGAAGAAGGATCAGCCGAGTGGTTCTTGTGGGAGAACAACTCCATTTGGCTCACTAACTTCACACAGCATCAGGCTTCCAAGCAGCTCTCAAGGAAACTCAGTTTTCACACTCTATGCTTAGTGCCCTTCGAGTGCCTAGGACTGAAATGAAGCTTGGTGAGCATCCCACACAAACGAATGCTCCACATGCGGGTTTCACACGCCACCAACTCCACATTCTCAGGCAACTTCAGCGCCACAGCCGTTTTCATATAGCCCTCAATGCAAAGGCTCTAGACGCAAATATTGGTGTGAGAGCTAATTCAATCAAGGAAACACTGCATGTTGGTGAAGGGCATATTGAAGAAGGATCAGCCGAGTGGTTCTTGTGGGAGAACAACTCCATTTGGCTCACTAACTTCACACACCATCAGGCTTCCAAGCAGCTCTCAAGGAAACTCAGTTTTCACACTCTATGCTTAGTGCCCTTTGAGTGCATTATCTAGGAATGAACCTGGTAGAGCATCCCACACAAACGAATGCTCCACATGCGGGTTTCACATGCCACCAACTCCACATTCTCAGGCAACTTCAGCGCCACAGCCGTTTTCAGATAGCCCTCAATGCAAAGGCTCTAGACGCAAATATTGGTGTGAGAGCTAATTCAATCAAGGAAACACTGTATGTTGAAAAGGGCATATTGAATAAGGATCAGCCGATTGGTTCTTGTGGGAGAACAACTCCATTTGGCTCACTAACTTCACACACCATCAGGCTTCCAAGCAACTCTCAAGGAAACTCAGTTTTCACACTCTATGCTTAGTGCCCTTTGAGTGCATTATCTAGGAATGAACCTGGTAGAGCATCCTACACAAACGAATGCTCCACATGCGGGTTTCACATGCCACCAACTCCACATTCACAGGCAACTTCAGCGCCATAGCCGTTTTCAGATGGCCCTCAATGCAAAGGCTCTAGACGCAAATATTGGTGTGAGAGCTAATTCAATCAAGGAAACACTGCATGTTGGTGAAGGGCACATTGAAGAAGGATCAGCCAAGTGGTTCTTGTGGGAGGACAACTCCATTTGGCTCACTAACTTCACACACCATCAGGCTTCCAAGCAGCTCTCAAGGAAACTCAGTTTTCACACTCTATGCTTAGTGCCCTTTGAGTGCCTAGGACTGAAATGAAGCTAGGTGAGCATCCCACACAAACGAATGCTCCACATGCGGGTTTCACATGCCACCAACTCCACATTCACAGGCAACTTCAGCGCCACAGCCGTTTTCAGATAGCTCTCAATGCAAAGGCTCTAGACGAAAATATTGGTGTGAGAGCTAATTCAATCAAGAAAAACACTGCATGTTTGTGAAGGGCATATTGATGAAGGATCAGCCGAGTGGTTCTTGTGGGAGAACAACTCCATTTAGCTAACTAACTTCACACACCATCAGGCTTCCAAGCAGCTCTCAAGGAAACTCAGTTTTCACACTCTATGCTTAGTGCCCTTTAGTGCATTATCTAGGAATGAACCTGGTATAGCATCCCACACAAACGAATGCTCCACATGCAGGTTTCACGTGCCACCAATTCCACATTCTCAGGCAACTTCAGCGCCACAGCCGTTTTCAGATGGCCCTCAATGCAAAGGCTCTGGACGCAAATATTGGTGTGAGAGCTAATTCAATCAAGGAAACACTGTATGTTGAAAAGGGCATATTGAATAAGGATCAGCCGAGTGGTTCTTGTGGGAGAACAACTCCATTTGGCTCACTAACTTCACACACCATCAGGCTTCCAAGCAGCTCTCAAGGAAACTCAGTTTTCACACTCTATGCTTAGTGCCCTTTGAGTGCGTATGACTGAAATGAAACTTGGTGAGCATCCCACACAAACGAATGCTCCACATGCGGGTTTCACATGCCACCAACTCCACATTCTCAGGCAACTTCAGCGCCACAGCCGTTTTCAGATAGCCCTCAATGCAAAGGCTCTAGACGCAAATATTGGTGTGAGAGCTAATTCAATCAAGGAAACACTGCATGTTGGTGAAGGGCATATTGAAGAAGGATCAGCCGAGTGGTTCTTGTGGGAGAACAACTCCATTTGGCTCACTAACTTCACACACCATCAGGCTTCCAAGCAGCTCTCAAGGAAACTCAGTTTTCACACTCTATGCTTAGTGCCCTTTGAGTGCCTAGGACTGAAATGAAGCTAGGTGAGCATCCCACACAAACGAATGCTCCACATGCGGGTTTCACATGCCACCAACTCCACATTCACTGGCAACTTCAGCGCCACAGCCGTTTTCAGATAGCCCTCAATGCAAAGGCTCTGGACGCAAATATTGGTGTGAGAGCTAATTCAATCAAGGAAACACTGTATGTTGAAAAGGGCATATTGAAGAAGGATCAGCCGAGTGGTTCTTGTGGGAGAACAACTCCATTTGGCTCACTAACTTCACACACCATCAGGCTTCCAAGCAACTCTCAAGGAAACTCAGTTTTCACACTCTATGCTTAGTGCCCTTTGAGTGCATTATCTAGGAATGATCCTGGTAGAGCATCCCACACAAACGAATGCTCCACATGCGGGTTTCACATGCCACCAACTCCACATTCTCAGGCAACTTCAGCGCCATAGCCGTTTTCAGATGGCCCTCAATGCAAAGGCTCTAGACGCAAATATTGGTGTGAGAGCTAATTCAATCAAGGAAACACTGCATGTTGGTGAAGGGCATATTGAAGAAGGATCAGCCGAGTGGTTCTTGTGGGAGAACAACTCCATTTTGCTCACTAACTTCACACACCATCAGGCTTCCAAGCAGCTCTCAAGGAAACTCAGTTTTCACACTCTATGCTTAGTGCCCTTTGAGTGCATTATCTAGGAATGAACCTGGTAGAGCATCCCACACAAACGAATGCTCCACATGCGGGTTTCACATGCCACCAACTCCACATTCTCAGGCAACTTCAGCGCCATAGCCGTTTTCAGATGGCCCTCAATGCAAAGGCTCTAGACGCAAATATTGGTGTGAGAGCTAATTCAATCAAGGAAACACTGCATGTTGGTGAAGGGCATATTGAAGAAGGATCAGCCGAGTGGTTCTTGTGGGAGAACAACTCCATTTGGCTCACTAACTTCACACACCATCAGGCTTCCAAGCAGCTCTCAAGGAAACTCAGTTTTCACACTCTATGCTTAGTGCCCTTTGAGTGCATTATCTAGGAATGAACCTGGTAGAGCATCCCACACAAACGAATGCTCCACATGCGGGTTTCACATGCCACCAACTCCACATTCTCAGGCAACTTCAGCGCCACAGCCGTTTTCAGATAGCCCTCAATGCAAAGGCTCTAGACGCAAATATTGGTGTGAGAGCTAATTCAATCAAGGAAACACTGCATGTTGGTGAAGGGCATATTGAAGAAGGATCAGCCGAGTGGTTCTTGTGGGAGAACAACTCCATTTTGCTCACTAACTTCACACACCATCAGGCTTCCAAGCAGCTCTCAAGGAAACTCAGTTTTCACACTCTATGCTTAGTGCCCTTTAGTGCATTATCTAGAAATGAACCTGGTAGAGCATCCCACACAAACGAATGCTCCACATGCAGGTTTCACATGCCACCAATTCCACATTCCCAGGCAACTTCAGCGCCACAGCCGTTTTCAGATAGCCCTCAATGCAAAGGCTCTAGACCCAAATATTGGTGTGAGAGCTAATGCAATCAATGAAACACTGCATGTTGCTGAAGGGCATATTGAAGAAGGATCAGCCGAGTGGTTCTTGTGGGAGAACAACTCCATTTGGCTCACTAACTTCACACAGCATCAGGCTTCCAAGCAGCTCTCAAGGAAACTCAGTTTTCACACTCTATGCTTAGTGCCCTTTGAGTGCCTAGGACTGAAATGAAGCTAGGTGAGCATCCCACACAAACGAATGCTCCACATGCGGGTTTCACATGCCACCAACTCCACATTCACTGGCAACTTCAGCGCCACAGCCGTTTTCAGATAGCCCTCAATGCAAAGGCTCTGGACGCAAATATTGGTGTGAGAGCTAATTCAATCAAGGAAACACTGTATGTTGAAAAGGGCATATTGAAGAAGGATCAGCCGAGTGGTTCTTGTGGGAGAACAACTCCATTTGGCTCACTAACTTCACACACCATCAGGCTTCCAAGCAACTCTCAAGGAAACTCAGTTTTCACACTCTATGCTTAGTGCCCTTTGAGTGCATTATCTAGGAATGATCCTGGTAGAGCATCCCACACAAACGAATGCTCCACATGCGGGTTTCACATGCCACCAACTCCACATTCACAGGCAACTTCAGCGCCACAGCCGTTTTCAGATAGCCCTCAATGCAAAGGCTCTAGACGAAAATATTGGTGTGAGAGCTAATTCAATCAAGAAAAACACTGCATGTTTGTGAAGGGCATATTGATGAAGGATCAGCCGAGTGGTTCTTGTGGGAGAACAACTCCATTTAGCTAACTAACTTCACACACCATCAGGCTTCCAAGCAGCTCTCAAGGAAACTCAGTTTTCACACTCTATGCTTAGTGCCCTTTAGTGCATTATCTAGGAATGAACCTGGTATAGCATCCCACACAAACGAATGCTCCACATGCAGGTTTCACGTGCCACCAATTCCACATTCTCAGGCAACTTCAGCGCCACAGCCGTTTTCAGATGGCCCTCAATGCAAAGGCTCTGGACGCAAATATTGGTGTGAGAGCTAATTCAATCAAGGAAACACTGTATGTTGAAAAGGGCATATTGAATAAGGATCAGCCGAGTGGTTCTTGTGGGAGAACAACTCCATTTGGCTCACTAACTTCACACACCATCAGGCTTCCAAGCAGCTCTCAAGGAAACTCAGTTTTCACACTCTATGCTTAGTGCCCTTTGAGTGCGTATGACTGAAATGAAACTTGGTGAGCATCCCACACAAACGAATGCTCCACATGCGGGTTTCACATGCCACCAACTCCACATTCTCAGGCAACTTCAGCGCCACAGCTGTTTTCAGATAGCCCTCAATGCAAAGGCTCTAGACGCAAATATTGGTGTGAGAGCTAATTCAATCAAGGAAACACTGCATGTTGGTGAAGGGCATATTGAAGAAGGATCAGCCGAGTGGTTCTTGTGGGAGAACAACTCCATTTGGCTCACTAACTTCACACACCATCAGGCTTCCAAGCAGCTCTCAAGGAAACTCAGTTTTCACACTCTATGCTTAGTGCCCTTTGAGTGCCTAGGACTGAAATGAAGCTAGGTGAGCATCCCACACAAACGAATGCTCCACATGCGGGTTTCACATGCCACCAACTCCACATTCACTGGCAACTTCAGCGCCACAGCCGTTTTCAGATAGCCCTCAATGCAAAGGCTCTGGACGCAAATATTGGTGTGAGAGCTAATTCAATCAAGGAAACACTGTATGTTGAAAAGGGCATATTGAAGAAGGATCAGCCGAGTGGTTCTTGTGGGAGAACAACTCCATTTGGCTCACTAACTTCACACACCATCAGGCTTCCAAGCAACTCTCAAGGAAACTCAGTTTTCACACTCTATGCTTAGTGCCCTTTGAGTGCATTATCTAGGAATGATCCTGGTAGAGCATCCCACACAAACGAATGCTCCACATGCGGGTTTCACATGCCACCAACTCCACATTCTCAGGCAACTTCAGCGCCATAGCCGTTTTCAGATGGCCCTCAATGCAAAGGCTCTAGACGCAAATATTGGTGTGAGAGCTAATTCAATCAAGGAAACACTGCATGTTGGTGAAGGGCATATTGAAGAAGGATCAGCCGAGTGGTCCTTGTGGGAGAACAACTCCATTTGGCTCACTAACTTCACACACCATCAGGCTTCCAAGCAGCTCTCAAGGAAACTCAGTTTTCACACTCTATGCTTAGTGCCCTTTGAGTGCATTATCTAGGAATGAACCTGGTAGAGCATCCCACACAAACGAATGCTCCACATGCGGGTTTCACATGCCACCAACTCCACATTCTCAGGCAACTTCAGCGCCATAGCCGTTTTCAGATGGCCCTCAATGCAAAGGCTCTAGACGCAAATATTGGTGTGAGAGCTAATTCAATCAAGGAAACACTGCATGTTGGTGAAGGGCATATTGAAGAAGGATCAGCCGAGTGGTTCTTGTGGGAGAACAACTCCATTTGGCTCACTAACTTCACACACCATCAGGCTTCCAAGCAGCTCTCAAGGAAACTCAGTTTTCACACTCTATGCTTAGTGCCCTTTGAGTGCATTATCTAGGAATGAACCTGGTAGAGCATCCCACACAAACGAATGCTCCACATGCGGGTTTCACATGCCAACAACTCGACATTCTCAGGCAACTTCAGCGCCACAGCCGTTTTCAGATAGCCCTCAATGCAAAGGCTCTAGACGCAAATATTGGTGTGAGAGCTAATTCAATCAAGGAAACACTGCATGTTGGTGAAGGGCATATTGAAGAAGGATCAGCCGAGTGGTTCTTGTGGGAGAACAACTCCATTTGGCTCACTAACTTCACACACCATCAGGCTTCCAAGCAGCTCTCAAGGAAACTCAGTTTTCACACTCTATGCTTAGTGCCCTTTGAGTGCATTATCTAGGAATGAACCTGGAAGAGCATCCCACACAAACGAATGCTCCACATGCGGGTTTCACATGCCACCAACTCCACATTCTCAGGCAACTTCAGCGCCACAGCCGTTTTCAGATAGCCCTCAATGCAAAGGCTCTAGACACAAATATTGGTGTGAGAGCTAATTCAATCAAGGAAACACTGTATGTTGAAAAGGGCATATTGAATAAGGATCAGCCGATTGGTTCTTGTGGGAGAACAACTCCATTTGGCTCACTAACTTCACACACCATCAGGCTTCCAAGCAACTCTCAAGGAAACTCAGTTTTCACACTCTATGCTTAGTGCCCTTTGAGTGCATTATCTAGGAATGAACCTGGTAGAGCATCCTACACAAACGAATGCTCCACATGCGGGTTTCACATGCCACCAACTCCACATTCACAGGCAACTTCAGCGCCATAGCCGTTTTCAGATGGCCCTCAATGCAAAGGCTCTAGACGCAAATATTGGTGTGAGAGCTAATTCAATCAAGGAAACACTGCATGTTGCTGAAGGGCATATTGAAGAAGGATCAGCCGAGTGGTTCTTGTGGGAGAACAACTCCCTTTGGCTCACTAACTTCACACACCATCAGGCTTCCAAGCAGCTCTCAAGGAAACTCAGTTTTCACACTCTATTCTTAGTGCCCTTTGAGTGCATTATCTAGGAATGAACCTGGAAGAGCATGCCACACAAACGAATGCTCCACATGCGGGTTTCACATGCCACCAACTCCACATTCTCAGGCAACTTCAGCGCCACAGCCGTTTTCAGATAGCCCTCAATGCAAAGGCTCTGGACGCAAATATTGGTGTGAGAGCTAATTCAATCAAGGAAACACTGCATGTTGGTGAAGGGCACATTGAAGAAGGATCAGCCAAGTGGTTCTTGTGGGAGAACAACTCCATTTGGCTCACTAACTTCACACAGCATCAGGCTTCCAAGCAGCACTCAAGGAAACTCAGTTTTCACACTCTATGCTTAGTGCCCTTTGAGTGCCTAGGACAGAAATGAAGCTAGGTGAGCATCCCACACAAACGAATGCTCCACATGCGGGTTTCACATGCCACCAACTCCACATTCACAGGCAACTTCAGCGCCACAGCCGTTTTCAGATAGCCCTCAATGCAAAGGCTCTAGACGCAAATATTGGTGTGAGAGCTAATTCAATCAAGGAAACACTGTATGTTGAAAAGGGCATATTGAAGAAGGATCAGCCGAGTGGTTCTTGTGGGAGAACAACTCCATTTGGCTCACTAACTTCACACACCATCAGGCTTCCAAGCAACTCTCAAGGAAACTCAGTTTTCACACTCTATGCTTAGTGCCCTTTAGTGCATTATCTAGGAATGAACCTGGTACAGCATCCTACACAAACGAATGCTCCACATGCGGGTTTCACATGCCACCAACTCCACATTCTCAGGCAACTTCAGCGCCACAGCCGTTTTCAGATGGCCCTCAATGCAAAGGCTCTAGACGCAAATATTGGTGTGAGAGCTAATTCAATCAAGGAAACACTGCATGTTGGTGAAGGGCATATTGAAGAAGGATCAGCCGAGTGGTTCTTGTGGGAGAACAACTCCATTTTTCTCGCTAACTTCACACACCATCAGGCTTCCAAGCAGCTCTCAAGGAAACTCAGTTTTCACACTCTATGCTTAGTGCCCTTTGAGTGCATTATCTAGGAATGAACCTGGTAGAGCATCCCACACAAACGAATGCTTCACATGCGGGTTTCACATGCCTCCAACTCCACATTCTCAGGCAACTTCAGCGCCACAGCCGTTTTCAGATAGCCCTCAATGCAAAGGCTCTGGACGCAAATATTGGTGTGAGAGCTAATTCAATCAAGGAAACACTGCATGTTGGTGAAGGGCACATTGAAGAAGGATCAGCCAAGTGGTTCTTGTGGGACAACAACTCCATTTGGCTCACTAACTTCACACAGCATCAGGCTTCCAAGCAGCACTCAAGGAAACTCAGTTTTCACACTCTATGCTTAGTGCCCTTTGAGTGCATTATCTAGGAATGAACCTGGAAGAGCATCCCACACAAACGAATGCTCCACATGCGGGTTTCACATGCCACCAACTCCACATTCACAGGCAACTTCAGCGCCACAGCCGTTTTCAGATAGCCCTCAATGCAAAGGCTCTAGACGCAAATATTGGTGTGAGAGCTAATTCAATCAAGGAAACACTGCATGTTGGTGAAGGGCATATTGAAGAAGGATCAGCCGAGTGGTTCTTGTGGGAGAACAACTCCATTTGGCTCACTAACTTCACATACCATCAGGCTTCCAAGCAGCTCTCAAGGAAACTCAGTTTTCACACTCTATGCTTAGTGCCCTTTAGTGCATTATCTAGGAATGAACCTGGTAGAGCATCCCACACAAACGAATGCTCCACATGCGAGATTCACATGCCACCAACTCCACATTCTCAGGCAACTTCAGCGCCACAGCCGTTTTCAGATAGCCCTCAATGCAAAGGCTCTGGACGCAAATATTGGTGTGAGAGCTATTTCAATCAAGGAAACACTGCATGTTGGTGAAGGGCATATTGAAGAAGGATCAGCCGAGTGGTTCTTGTGGGAGAACAACTCCATTTGGCTCACTAACTTCACACACCATCAGGCTTCCAAGCAGCTCTCAAGGAAACTCAGTTTTCACACTCTATGCTTAGTGCCCTTTGAGTGCATTATCTAGAAATGAACCTGGTAGAGCATCCCTCACAAACGAATGCTCCACATGCGGGTTTCACATGCCACCAACTCCACATTCACAGGCAACTTCAGCGCCACAGCCGTTTTCAGATGTCCCTCAATGCAAAGGCTCTAGACGAAAATATTGGTGTGAGAGCTAATTCAATCAAGAAAAACACTGCATGTTTGTGAAGGGCATATTGAAGAAGGATCAGCCGAGTGGTTCTTGTGGGAGAACAACTCCATTTGGCTCACTAACTTCACACACCATCAGGCTTCCAAGCAGCTCTCAAGGAAACTCAGTTTTCACACTCTATGCTTAGTGCCCTTTGAGTGCATTATCTAGGAATGAACCTGGTAGAGCATCCCACACAAACGAATGCTCCACATGCGGGTTTCACATGCCAACAACTCCACATTCTCAGGCAACTTCAGCGCCACAGCCGTTTTCAGATAGCCCTCAATGCAAAGGCTCTAGACGCAAATATTGGTGTGAGAGCTAATTCAATCAAGGAAACACTGCATGTTGGTGAAGGGCATATTGAAGAAGGATCAGCCGAGTGGTTCTTGTGGGAGAACAACTCCATTTGGCTCACTAACTTCACACACCATCAGGCTTCCAAGCAGCTCTCAAGGAAACTCAGTTTTCACACTCTATGCTTAGTGCCCTTTGAGTGCATTATCTAGGAATGAACCTGGTAGAGCATCCCACACAAACGAATGCTCCACATGCGGGTTTCACATGCCACCAACTCCACATTCACAGGCAACTTCAGCGCCACAGCCGTTTTCAGATAGCCCTCAATGCAAAGGCTCTAGACACAAATATTGGTGTGAGAGCTAATTCAATCAAGGAAACACTGTATGTTGAAAAGGGCATATTGAATAAGGATCAGCCGATTGGTTCTTGTGGGAGAACAACTCCATTTGGCTCACTAACTTCACACACCATCAGGCTTCCAAGCAACTCTCAAGGAAACTCAGTTTTCACACTCTATGCTTAGTGCCCTTTGAGTGCATTATCTAGGAATGAACCTGGTAGAGCATCCTACACAAACGAATGCTCCACATGCGGGTTTCACATGCCACCAACTCCACATTCACAGGCAACTTCAGCGCCATAGCCGTTTTCAGATGGCCCTCAATGCAAAGGCTCTAGACGCAAATATTGGTGTGAGAGCTAATTCAATCAAGGAAACACTGCATGTTGCTGAAGGGCATATTGAAGAAGGATCAGCCGAGTGGTTCTTGTGGGAGAACAACTCCATTTGGCTCACTAACTTCACACACCATCAGGCTTCCAAGCAGCTCTCAAGGAAACTCAGTTTTCACACTCTATTCTTAGTGCCCTTTGAGTGCATTATCTAGGAATGAACCTGGAAGAGCATGCCACACAAACGAATGCTCCACATGCGGGTTTCACATGCCACCAACTCCACATTCTCAGGCAACTTCAGCGCCACAGCCGTTTTCAGATAGCCCTCAATGCAAAGGCTCTGGACGCAAATATTGGTGTGAGAGCTAATTCAATCAAGGAAACACTGCATGTTGGTGAAGGGCACATTGAAGAAGGATCAGCCAAGTGGTTCTTGTGGGACAACAACTCCATTTGGCTCACTAACTTCACACAGCATCAGGCTTCCAAGCAGCACTCAAGGAAACTCAGTTTTCACACTCTATGCTTAGTGCCCTTTGAGTGCCTAGGACAGAAATGAAGCTAGGTGAGCATCCCACACAAACGAATGCTCCACATGCGGGTTTCACATGCCACCAACTCCACATTGACAGGCAACTTCAGCGCCACAGCCGTTTTCAGATAGCCCTCAATGCAAAGGCTCTAGACGCAAATATTGGTGTGAGAGCTAATTCAATCAAGGAAACACTGTATGTTGAAAAGGGCATATTGAAGAAGGATCAGCCGAGTGGTTCTTGTGGGAGAACAACTCCATTTGGCTCACTAACTTCACACACCATCAGGCTTCCAAGCAACTCTCAAGGAAACTCAGTTTTCACACTCTATGCTTAGTGCCCTTTAGTGCATTATCTAGGAATGAACCTGGTACAGCATCCTACACAAACGAATGCTCCACATGCGGGTTTCACATGCCACCAACTCCACATTCTCAGGCAACTTCAGCGCCACAGCCGTTTTCAGATGGCCCTCAATGCAAAGGCTCTAGACGCAAATATTGGTGTGAGAGCTAATTCAATCAAGGAAACACTGCATGTTGGTGAAGGGCATATTGAAGAAGGATCAGCCGAGTGGTTCTTGTGGGAGAACAACTCCATTTTTCTCGCTAACTTCACACACCATCAGGCTTCCAAGCAGCTCTCAAGGAAACTCAGTTTTCACACTCTATGCTTAGTGCCCTTTGAGTGCATTATCTAGGAATGAACCTGGTAGAGCATCCCACACAAACGAATGCTTCACATGCGGGTTTCACATGCCACCAACTCCACATTCTCAGGCAACTTCAGCGCCACAGCCGTTTTCAGATAGCCCTCAATGCAAAGGCTCTAGACGCAAATATTGGTGTGAGAGCTAATTCAATCAAGGAAACACTGCATGATGGTGAAGGGCATATTGAAGAAGGATCAGCCGAGTGGTTCTTGTGGGAGAACAACTCCATTTGGCTCACTAACTTCACATACCATCAGGCTTCCAAGCAGCTCTCAAGGAAACTCAGTTTTCACACTCTATGCTTAGTGCCCTTTAGTGCATTATCTAGGAATGAACCTGGTAGAGCATCCCACACAAACGAATGCTCCACATGCGAGATTCACATGCCACCAACTCCACATTCTCAGGCAACTTCAGCGCCACAGCCGTTTTCAGATAGCCCTCAATGCAAAGGCTCTGGACGCAAATATTGGTGTGAGAGCTATTTCAATCAAGGAAACACTGCATGTTGGTGAAGGGCATATTGAAGAAGGATCAGCCGAGTGGTTCTTGTGGGAGAACAACTCCATTTGGCTCACTAACTTCACACACCATCAGGCTTCCAAGCAGCTCTCAAGGAAACTCAGTTTTCACACTCTATGCTTAGTGCCCTTTGAGTGCATTATCTAGAAATGAACCTGGTAGAGCATCCCTCACAAACGAATGCTCCACATGCGGGTTTCACATGCCACCAACTCCACATTCACAGGCAACTTCAGCGCCACAGCCGTTTTCAGATGTCCCTCAATGCAAAGGCTCTAGACGAAAATATTGGTGTGAGAGCTAATTCAATCAAGAAAAACACTGCATGTTTGTGAAGGGCATATTGAAGAAGGATCAGCCGAGTGGTTCTTGTGGGAGAACAACTCCATTTAGCTAACTAACTTCACACACCATCAGGCTTCCAAGCAGCTCTCAAGGAAACTCAGTTTTCACACTCTATGCTTAGTGCCCTTTAATGCATTATCTAGGAATGAACCTGGTAGAGCATCCCACACAAACGAATGCTCCACATGCAGGTTTCACGTGCCACCAATTCCACATTCTCAGGCAACTTCAGCGCCACAGCCGTTTTCAGATGGCCCTCAATGCAAAGGCTCTAGACCCAAATATTGGTGTGAGAGCTAATTCAATCAAGGAAACACTGCATGTTGGTGAAGGGCATATTGAAGAAGGATCAGCCGAGTGGTTCTTGTGGGAGAACAACTCCATTTTTCTCGCTAACTTCACACACCATCAGGCTTCCAAGCAGCTCTCAAGGAAACTCAGTTTTCACACTCTATGCTTAGTGCCCTTTGAGTGCATTATCTAGGAATGAACCTGGTAGAGCATCCCACACAAACGAATGCTTCACATGTGGGTTTCACATGCCACCAACTCCACATTCACAGGCAACTTCAGCGCCACAGCCGTTTTCAGATAGCCCTCAATGCAAAGGCTCTAGACGCAAATATTGGTGTGAGAGCTAATTCAAACAAGGAAACACTGTATGTTGAAAAGGGCATATTGAAGAAGGATCAGCCGAGTGGTTCTTGTGGGAGAACAACTCCATTTGGCTCACTAACTTCACACACCATCAGGCTTCCAAGCAACTATCAAGGAAACTCAGTTTTCACACTCTATGCTTAGTGCCCTTTAGTGCATTATCTAGGAATGAACCTGGTAGAGCATCCTACACAAACGAATGCTCCACATGCGGGTTTCACATGCCACCAACTCCACATTCTCAGGCAACTTCAGCGCCACAGCCGTTTTCAGATAGGCCTCAATGCAAAGGCTCTAGACGCAAATATTGGTGTGAGAGCTAATTCAATCAAGGAAACACTGCATGTTGGTGAAGGGCATATTGAAGAAGGATCAGCCGAGTGGTTCTTGTGGGAGAACAACTCCATTTGGCTCACTAACTTCACATACCATCAGGCTTCCAAGCAGCTCTCAAGGAAACTCAGTTTTCACACTCTATGCTTAGTGCCCTTTAGTGCATTATCTAGGAATGAACCTGGTAGAGCATCCCACACAAACGAATGCTCCACATGCGAGATTCACATGCCACCAACTCCACATTCTCAGGCAACTTCAGCGCCATAGCCGTTTTCAGATGGCCCTCAATGCAAAGGCTCTAGACGCAAATATTGGTGTGAGAGCTAATTCAATCAAGGAAACACTGCATGTTGGTGAAGGGCATATTGAAGAAGGATCAGCCGAGTGGTTCTTGTGGGAGAACAACTCCATTTTGCTCACTAACTTCACACACCATCAGGCTTCCAAGCAGCTCTCAAGGAAACTCAGTTTTCACACTCTATGCTTAGTGCCCTTTGAGTGCATTATCTAGGAATGAACCTGGTAGAGCATCCCACACAAACGAATGCTCCACATTCGGGTTTCACATGCCACCAACTCCACATTCTCAGGCAACTTCAGCGCCATAGCCGTTTTCAGATGGCCCTCAATGCAAAGGCTCTAGACGCAAATATTGGTGTGAGAGCTAATTCAATCAAGGAAACACTGCATGTTGGTGAAGGGCATATTGAAGAAGGATCAGCCGAGTGGTTCTTGTGGGAGAACAACTCCATTTTGCTCACTAACTTCACACACCATCAGGCTTCCAAGCAGCTCTCAAGGAAACTCAGTTTTCACACTCTATGCTTAGTGCCCTTTGAGTGCATTATCTAGGAATGAACCTGGTAGAGCATCCCACACAAACGAATGCTCCACATGCGGGTTTCACATGCCAACAACTCCACATTCTCAGGCAACTTCAGCGCCACAGCCGTTTTCAGATAGCCCTCAATGTAAAGGCTCTAGACGCAAATATTGGTGTGAGAGCTAATTCAATCAAGGAAACACTGCATGTTGGTGAAGGGCATATTGAAGAAGGATCAGCCGAGTGGTTCTTGTGGGAGAACAACTCCATTTGGCTCACTAACTTCACACACCATCAGGCTTCCAAGCAGCTCTCAAGGAAACTCAGTTTTCACACTCTATGCTTAGTGCCCTTTGAGTGCATTATCTAGGAATGAACCTGGAAGAGCATCCCACACAAATGAATGCTCCACATGCGGGTTTCACATGCCACCAACTCCACATTCACAGGCAACTTCAGCGCCACAGCCGTTTTCAGATAGCCCTCAATGCAAAGGCTCTAGACGCAAATATTGGTGTGAGAGCTAATTCAATCAAGGAAACACTGTATGTTGAAAAGGGCATATTGAATAAGGATCAGCCGATTGGTTCTTGTGGGAGAACAACTCCATTTGGCTCACTAACTTCACACACCATCAGGCTTCCAAGCAGCTCTCAAGGAAACTCAGTTTTCACACTCTATGCTTAGTGCCCTTTGAGTGCATTATCTAGGAATGAACCTGGTAGAGCATCCTACACAAACGAATGCTCCACATGCGGGTTTCACATGCCACCAACTCCACATTCACAGGCAACTTCAGCGCCATAGCCGTTTTCAGATGGCCCTCAATGCAAAGGCTCTAGACGCAAATATTGGTGTGAGAGCTAATTCAATCAAGGAAACACTGCATGTTGCTGAAGGGCATATTGAAGAAGGATCAGCCGAGTGGTTCTTGTGGGAGAACAACTCCCTTTGGCTCACTAACTTCACACACCATCAGGCTTCCAAGCAGCTCTCAAGGAAACTCAGTTTTCACACTCTATTCTTAGTGCCCTTTGAGTGCATTATCTAGGAATGAACCTGGAAGTGCATGCCACACAAACGAATGCTCCACATGCGGGTTTCACATGCCACCAACTCCACATTCTCAGGCAACTTCAGCGCCACAGCCGTTTTCAGATAGCCCTCAATGCAAAGGCTCTGGACGCAAATATTGGTGTGAGAGCTAATTCAATCAAGGAAACACTGCATGTTGGTGAAGGGCACATTGAAGAAGGATCAGCCGAGTGGTTCTTGTGGGACAACAACTCCATTTGGCTCACTAACTTCACACAGCATCAGGCTTCCAAGCAGCACTCAAGGAAACTCAGTTTTCACACTCTATGCTTAGTGCCCTTTGAGTGCCTAGGACAGAAATGAAGCTAGGTGAGCATCCCACACAAACGAATGCTCCACATGCGGGTTTCACATGCCACCAACTCCACATTCACAGGCAACTTCAGCGCCACAGCCGTTTTCAGATGGCCCTCAATGCAAAGGCTCTAGACGCAAATATTGGTGTGAGAGCTAATACAATCAAGGAAACACTGTATGTTGAAAAGGGCATATTGAAGAAGGATCAGCCGAGTGGTTCTTGTGGGAGAACAACTCCATTTGGCTCACTAACTTCACACACCATCAGGCTTCCAAGCAACTCTCAAGGAAACTCAGTTTTCACACTCTATGCTTAATGCACTATGAGTGCATATGACTGAAAAGAGGTTTGGTGATCATGTCACACAAACCAATGCTCCACATGAGAGTTTCACATGCCACCAACTCCACATTTACACACAATTTAGTGCCAGAGCCGTTTTCAGGTAGCAATCAATGCAAAGGCTCTAGATGCAAATATTGGTGTGAGAGCTAATTCAATCAAGGAAACACTGCATGTTGGTGAAGGGCATATTGAAGAAGAAGCAGCCGAGTGGCTCTTATGGAAGAACAACTCCATTTGGCTCACTAACTTCACACACCATCAGGCTTCCAAGCAGCTCTCAAGGAAACTCACTTTTCACACTCTATGAATAATGTCCTATAATTACATATTACTGAAATGATGCTTGGTGAGCATCGCACACAAACTATTGCTCCACATGAGGGTTTCACATGCCACCAACTCCACATTCACAGACAACTTCCACGCCAAAGTCGTTTTCACATAGCCCTCAATGCAAAGGCACTAGACGCAAATATTGGTGTTAGAGCTAATTCAATCAAGGAAACAATGCATGTTGGTGCAGGGCATATTGAAGAAGAAACAGCCGAGTGGTTCTTGTTTGAGAACAACTCCATTTGCCTCTCTAGCTTCACACACCCTTAGCCTTCCTAGCAGCTCTCAAAGCAACTTACTTTTCACACTCTATGCTTAATGCCCATTCAGTGCATTATCTAGGAATGAAGCTTGGTAGAGCATCCCACAGAAATGAAAGCTCCACATGTGGGTTTCACATGCCACCAACTCCACATTTACACAAAATTCAGCCCCACACCCATTTCAGATAGCCCTCAAAGCAAAGGCTCTAGACGCAAATATGGGTGTGAGAGTTAATTCAATCAAGGAAACACTGCATGTTGGTGAAGGGCATATTGAAGAAGAAACAGCCGAGTGGTTCTTGTGGGAGAACAACTCCATTTGGCTCACTAACTTCACAAACTATCAGGCTTCCAAGCAGTTCTCAAGGAAACTCAGTTTTCACACTCTATGCTTAATGCCCTATGAGTTCATTATCTAGGAATGAACCTGGTAGAGCATCCCACAAAAACGAATGCTCCACATTAGGGTTTCACATGCCACCAAATCCACATTCACAGACAACTTCACCGCCAAAGCCGTTTTCAGATGTCCCTCAATGCAAAGGCTCTAGACGCAAATATTGGTGTGAGAGCTAAATCAATCAAGGAAACACTGCATGTTGGTGAAGGGCATATTGAAGAAGAATCAGCCGAGTGGTTCTTGTGGGAGAATAACTCCATTTGGCTCACTAACTTCACACAGCATCAGGCTTCCAAGCAGCACTCAAGGAAACTCAGTTTTCACACTCTATGCTTAATGCCCTATGAGTGCATTATCTAGGAATGAACCTGGTAGAGCAAACCCACAAGACGAATGCTCCACATGCGGGTTTAACATGCCACCAACTCCACATTCACAGACAATTTCAGCGCCAAAGCCGTTTTCAGATAGCCCTCAATGCAAAGGCTCTGGACGCAAATATTGGTGTGAGAGCTAATTCAATCAAGGAAACACTGCATGTTGGTGAAGGGCATATTGAAGAAGAAGCAGCCGAGTGGCTCTTATGGGAGAACAACTCCATTTGGCTCACTAACTTCACACAGCATCAGGCTTCCAAGCAGCTCTCAAGGAAACTCAGTTTTCACACTCTATGCTTAATGCTCTATCAGTGCATATGACTGAAACGAAGTTTGGTGATCATCTCACACAAACCAATGCTCCACATGAGAGTTTCACATGCCGCCAACTCCACATTCACAGACAACTTCAGTGCCAAGGCCGTTTTCAGATAGCCCTCAATGCAAAGGCTCTAGATTCAAATATTGGTGTGAGAGCTAATTCAATCAAGGAAACACTGCATGTTGGTGAAGGGCATATTGAAGAAGAAGCAGCCGAGTGGTTCTTGTGGGAGAACAACTCCATTTGTCTCACTAACTTCACACACCATCAGGCTTCCAAACAGCTCTCAAGGAAACTCAGTTTTCACACTCTATGCTTAATGCCCTAAGAGTGCATAGGACTGAAATGAAACTTGGTGAGCATCCCACACAAACGAATGCTCCACATGCGGGATTCACATGCCACCAACTCCACATTCACAGACAACTTCCACGCCAAAGCCGTTTTCAGATATCCTTCAATGCAAAGGCTCTAGACGCAAATATTGGTGTGAGAGCTAATTCAATCAAGGAAACACTGCATGTTGGTGAAGCGCATATTGAAGAAGAGGCAGCCGAGTGGTTCTTGTTGGAGAACAACTCCATTTGGCTCACTTACTTCACACAGCATCAGGCTTCCAAGCAGCTCTCAAGGAAACTCAGTTTTCACACTCTATGCTTAATGCCCTATGAGTGCATATGACTGAAATGAAGTTTGGTGATCATCTCACACAAAACAGTGCTCCACATGAGAGTTTCACATGCCACCAACTACACATTCACAGACAACTTCAGTGCCACAGCCGTTTTCTGATAGCCATCAATGCAAATGATCTAGACGCAAATATTGGTGTGAGAGCTAATTCAATCAAGGAAATGATACACTGCATGTTGGTGCAGGGCATATTGAAGAAGAATCAGCCGAGTGGTTCTTGTGGGAGAACAACTTCATTTCATTCACTAACTTCACACACCATCAGACTTTCAAGCAGCTCTCAAGGAAACTCAGTTTTCACAGTCTATGCTTAAAGTCCTTTGAGTGCATTATCTACGAATGAACCTGATAGAGCATCCCACACAAACGAATGCTCCACATGCGGGTTTCACATGCCACCAACTCCACATTCAAGACAAATTCAACGCCACAGCCGTTTTCAGATAGCCCTCAATGCAAAGGCTGTAGACGCAAATATTGGTGTGAGAGCTAATTCAATCAAGGAAACACTGCATGTTGGTGCAGGGCATATTGAAGAAGAATCAGCCGAGTGGTTCTTGTGTAAGAACAACTCCATTTGAATCACTAACTTCACACAGCATCAGGTTCCCAAGCAGCTCTCAAGGAAACTCACTTTTCACAGTTTATGCTTAATGCCCTATAAGGGCATATTTCTGAAACGATGTTTGGTGAGCATCCCACAAAAACGAATGCTCCACATGCGGGTTTCACATGCCACCAACTCCAAATACACAGACAGCTTCAGCGCCATAGCCATTTTCAGATAGCCCTCAATGCAAAGGCTCTAGACGCAAATATTGGTGTGAGAGCTAATTCAATCAAGGGAACACTGCATGTTGGTGGAGGGCATATTGAAGAAGGATCAGCCGAGTAGTTCTTGTGGGAGAACAACTCCATTTGGCTCACTAACTTCACACACCATCAGGCTTCCAAGCAGCTCTCAAGGAAACTTAGTTTTTAGGCTCTATGCTTAATGGCCTATGAGTGCACTATGTAGGAATGAACCTGGTAGAGCATCCCACACAAACGAATGCCCCACATGCGAGTTTCACATGCCACCAACTCCACATTCACAGAGACCTTCAGCTCCAAAGCCGTTTTCAGATAGCCCTCAATGCAAAGCTCTAGATTCAAATATTGGTGTGAGAGCTAATTCAATCAAGGAATCCCTGCATGTTGGTGAAGCGCATATTGAAGAATCAGTCGAGTGGTTCTTGTGGGAGAATAACTCCATTTGGCTCACTAACTTCACACACCATCAGGCTTTCAAGCAGCTCTCAAGGAAACTCAGTTTTCACACTCTATACTTAATGCCGTTTGAGTGCATAATGTAGGAATGAACCTGGTAGAGCATCCCACAAAATGAGTGCTCCACATGAGAGTTTCACATGCCACCAACTCCACATTCACAGACAACTTCAGCGCCAAAGTCGTCTAAAGATATCCCTCAATACAAAGGCTCTGAATGCGAATATTGGTGTGAGAGCTAATTCAATCAAGGAAACACTGCATGTTGGTGAAGGGCATATTGAAGAATCAGCCGAGTGGTTCTTGTGGGAGAACAACTCCATTTGGTTCACTAACTTCACACACCATCAGGCTTCCAAGCAGCTCTCAAGGAAACTCACTTTTCACACTCTATGCTTAATGCACTATGAGTCCATATGACTGAAACGAAGTTTGGTGATCATGTCACACAAACCAATGCTCCACATGAGAGTTTCACATGCCACCAACTCCACATTTTCACACAATTTAGTGCCAGAGCCGTTTTCAGATAGCCCTCAATGCAAAGGCTCTAGACGCAAATATTGGTGTGAGAGCTAATTCAATCAAGGAAACAATGCATGTTGGTGCAGGGCATATTTAAGAAGAAAAAGCAACCGAGTGGTTCTTGTTTGAGAACAACTCCATTTGCCTCTCTAGCTTCACACACCCTCAGCCTTCCTAGCAGCTCTCAAAACAACTCACTTTTCACACTCTATGCTTAATGCCTATTCAGTGCATTATCTAGGAATGAAGCTTGGTAGAGCATCCCACAGAAATGAAAGCTCCACATGCGGGTTTCACATGCCACCAACTCCACATTTACACAAAATTCAGCCCCACAACCATTTCAGATAGCCCTCAATGCAAAGGCTCTAGAAGCAAATATGGGTGTGAGAGTTAATTCAATCAAGGAAACACTGCATGTTGGTGAAGGGCATATTGAAGAAGAAACAGCCAGGTGGTTCTTGTGGGATAACAACTCCATTTGGCTCACTAACTTCACACACCTTCAGGCTTCCAAGCAGCTCTCAAGGAAAGTCAGTTTTCACACTCTATGCTTAATGCCCTATGAGTGCATATGACTGAAAGGAAGTTTGGTGATCATGTCACACAAGCCAATGCTCCACATGAGAGTTTCACATGCCACCAACTCCGCATTTACACACAATTTTGTGCCGGAGCCGTTTTCAGATAGTCCTCAATGCAAAGGCTCTAGATGCAAATATTGGTGTGAGAGTTAATTCAATCAAGGAAACACTGCATGTTTCTGAAGGGCATATTGAAGAAGAAGCAGCCGAGTGGTTCTTTTGGGAGAACAACTCCATTTGGCTCACTAACTTCACACACCATCAGGCTTCCAAGCAGCTCTCAAGGAAACTCAGTTTTAACACTCTATGCTTAATGCCGTTTGAGTGCATAGGACTGAAATGAAGCTTGGTGGGCATCCCACACAAACGAGTCTCCCCTTGCGGGTTTCACATGCCACCAACTCCACATTCACAAACAACTTCAGCGCCACACCCGTTTTCAGATAGCCCTGAATGCAAAGGCTCTAGACGCAAATATTGGTGTGAGAGCTAATTCAATCAAGGAAACACTGCATGTTGGTGAAGGGCATATTGAAGAAGAAGCAGCCGAGTGGTTCTTGTGGGAGAACAACTCCATTTGGCTCACTAACTTCACACACCATCAGTCTTCCAAGCAGCTCTCAAGGAAACTTAGTTTTCAACTCTATGCTTAATGCCCTATGAGTGCATTATCTAGGAATGAACCTGGTAGAGAATCCCACACAAACGAATGCGCCACATGCGGGTTTCACATGCCACCAACTCCACATTCACAGACTACTTCAGCGGCAAAGCCGTTTTCAGATAGCCCTCAATGCAAAGGCTCTAGACGCAAATATTGGTGTGAGAGCTCAAAAATTGGTTTGAGAGCTAATTCAATCAAGGAAACACTGCATGTTGGTGAAGCGCATATTGAAGAAAAAGCAGCTGAGTGTTTCTTGTTGAAGAATAACTCCATTTGACTCACTAACTTCACACACCATTAGGCTTCCAAGCAGCTGTCAAGGAAACTCACTTTTTACACTCTATGCTTAATGCCCTTTGAGTGCATTATCTAGGAATGAACCTGGTAGAGTATCGCTCACAAACCAATGCTCTACATGCGGGTTTCACATGCCACCAACTCCACATTCACAGAAAACTTCAGCGCGAAAGCCGTTTTCAGATAGCCCTCAATGCAAAGGCTCTAGACGCAAATATTGGTGTGAGAGCTAATACAATCAAGGAAACACTGCATGTTGGTGAAGGGCATATTGAAGTAGAAAAAGCAGTCGAGTGGTTGTTTTGGGAGAACAACTCCATTTGGCTCACTAACTTCACACACCATCTGGTGCCCAGGCACCCTTTACTCTTGCACTCATAGAATCCTTTTCGAGTTTGAATCTTACTCGTAGTGATTGGATGCGATTGTGCCGCTCTGTTCTCGATGGTGGCGACTTTCTCCTATGGAGAGGGGATTTTCAAGATAGGTGCAGATTTTTTGCTGAGCAGAACGTGGCTGGGGACATGCAGATTGAAGCCTTGAAATGCTTACTGGCACTGGACCTTTTGAGGGCATCCAACAACAAGTTAATTATGACCTAGGAGTTTATTTACAGATAGCAAATGCAGCCCTTGGAGCCTGGATGGCCTTATCTAGCGCTAATACAGGAGACAAGGTTTCCAAGGTCTTGCAAGGCCCTACAGAACCTTTTCAAGAATTTGTGGACCATATTATGCAGGTTGCTACTAAGATCTTTGGTAATGTGGGACCAGCTATTCCAGTAATTAAGCATATAGCCTTTGAGAATGCTAATAAATATTGCCAGGATGCTCTCAGGTCCCACAGAGGTAAGTCCCTGCATGATTATCTTAAAATTTGCAGACATATTGACTCCACCCATGCCCTTGGGCAAGAGATAGCAGCCACTGTTCAACACCCTCAGCCCCACCCTAGGGCACCTCCCAAAACCTGTTTCAGATGTGGACAGCCTGGACATTTTAAAAAACAGTGCCCCAAAATTCCGCTACAAGGAAGATCACCCCCACAATCCTTGCAGGCCCCAGATCATTGTCCAAGATGCCATAAAGGCTATCATTGGAGCAGTGATTGTAGGTCCAGATATGATGCCCAAGGCAATCCCCTATTGGGAAATGGGGTCAGGGGCCCGCTCCGGGTCCCCCAACCTCAGGTGTACGGAGCCCAGCAGACACCTGTAACCTCTGGAACAGTGCAGACTCCTTTCAGAGTCCCTCTCCCAAGGCGAAGAACACCGACATTTCAACCCTCCTCAGAGCAACACCAGATAGTGCTGGACTGGATCTCTGTGCCACCTCCGGAGAGGTATTGACCCAGCTCCTGGGACCCCAACGGATAAAAACAGGATCAGGGGCCCCTTGCCTAGGAATACCTTGGGCCTGATCCTAGGAAGAAGTAGTGCTACTATGCATGGAATCAGAGTACTCCCAGGAGTGATAGATGAAGATACCCCCGCAGAAATAGAAGTCATGGCAGAATCAGCCAAAGGCACCTGGAGCTAGATTTGCCCAGCTGATCTTGATCCCCAAGGTTCGAACTGACAACCCCATTCTTGAGAGAGATAGACAAGTAGGATTTGGAGATTCTGGCCCCTTGGCATGTTGTGTCTCTGACATGCAAACCCGACCCACCTTACAGTTAGAGATAGAAGGGAGAAAATTCACAGGTTTACTTGATACCGGAGCTGATAGTACAGTTATATCCCAGGCACAGTGGCCAATTTCCTGGCCATTAGAGGCCACCCCAACCGTTCTCCAAGGGATAGGAATTTCTCAGCCACAGAAAAGCGCCAGGTTGTTAAGGTGGAAGGATCAAGAGGGGCATACAGGAGTTTTCCAGCCGTATGTCTTACCACATATTCCTATCAATCTGTGGGGACGAGATTTGTTGAGTGCCATGAATGTTGTATTGACCTCTCAGCCTGTGCCAAATATGCTTAATAGACAGGGATACTTTCCTGGAAAAGGTTTGGGCAGACATCTTCAAGGTGACCCCCAACCAGTCTGTGACAGGGTTAGGACATTTTTCGCAGGGGCCATTGTAGAGCAGCCTCGTCAGTTAGTGGAACCCATTAAATTAACATGGAAAACAGATGAACCAGTTTGGGTTGAACAGTGGCCCCTTTCAAGCGAAAAATTAGATGCTGCAATTGAGTTGGTAAAGGAACAGCTTGAGGCTGGACATATTGTTCCGTCCACCTCTCCTTGGAACACCCCAATTTTTTTTAATTAAAAAGAAAAATAATAAATGGAGGCTTTTACAAGTTTTACGTGCAGTAAATACCGTCATGGCCCCTATGGGGGCCACGCAACCTGGTTTGCCATCTCCTGTGGGAATACCAAAAGATTGGCATATGCTTGTGTTAGATTTAAAAGACTGCCTTTTCTCCATTCCCTTGCACCCAGAAGATGCTCCACGTTTTGCCTTTATCTTACAGTCCATCAATTTAAAGGCCCCTTCCCAATGTTTCCATTGGGTCGTGCTCCCACAAGGGATGATGAACAGCCCTACCATTTGTCAGATATATGTGGATAAGGCCTTAAAAGGAATTAGATCACAATTTCTAAATATTTATTTAATCCATTATATGGATGATCTTTTGATCACGGCTGAAACCCATTCCATTCTGTCCTCAGCAGCACAATGTATTTATCAGGCTTTAGCCACAGCCGGGTTGATTGTTGCCCCAAATAAAATTCAGACAGATTTTCCTTATCAGCATTTAGGCCATCAACTTTTACCAACTGGTGTCACCCCTCAGAATTTGACCATCAGATTAAGTGATGTGAAGACTTTGAATGATCTGCAGAGCTTGGTGGGTGATATTAATTGGATCCGACCAATTTTGCATATTTCCACTGGGCAACTCAAGCCACTTTTTGATATTCTTAAAGGTGATCCAGATCCTTCCTCACCCAGACAATTGTCCAAAGAAGGCAGGGAATGTCTGCAGTTAGTCCAGCAGGCCATTCATAATGTTCATGTTAATTATGTGGATTATAAGGCACCAATGCGGTTGTGGGTCTTTCCTTCCAATCATGCGCCTACAGCAGTGTTTTGGCAGACTGGACCTATATATTGGGTCCACTCCCCAGCATCCACTGGACAAATTGTGCAATCCTATCCCACTGCTGTTGTATCTCTGTTGTATAAGGCATGTAAGATCAGCCTGCAAATTTTTGGAAAATATCCTGATTTCATCTCCATCCCCTATGATTCCCAACAGGTGGTATGGTTGCAGAATAATATTGATGATTGGTCTGTCTTTTGTGCTACGGTTTCTTCTCAGTTAATTAATCATTATCCTTCCCATCCTTTAGTGCAGTTTTTTAAAAGACATCCAGTTGGTTTTCCAAAAATAATTAAACAACAACCCATATTAGGAGCCCGTGTGGTTTTTACTGATGGGTCGGCTAAAGGCAAGGCTGCTATAGTTTCTGGACATGAAGAACGGGCTGTTTCCATCTCTCACAAATCAGCTCAAGCCGCCGAAATAGAAGCTGTTCTTTTTGCCCTTCAAATTTATTATGATGAGCCCCTGAATTTATACACAGATAGCTGCTATGTGGCTCATGTTATTTTACCTTTAGAAACTGCAGCCTATATAGCCCCGACCTCCTCAGTTTATTGGCTTCTTTTACAATTACAGCAGCAGATTTGGCAGCGCACTTGTCCCTTATTTGTTGGGCATATAAAAGCGCACACCTCTTTGCCTGGCCCCCTAAGCGAGGGTAATGCACGGACAGATTCATTGACTCAGGTGTTGCACATATCCCTGACCATGGACCCTTATGAACAGGCAGTGCGCCTTCATAAAAGGTTCCATCTCAATGCAGCTTCCCTGAGATTACATGCTAAGGTGACTAGAGAACAAGCCACCCAGATTGTCACCAATTGTGAAGTCTGCACTCAATATTGTTCTGTCCCATCCCTAGGGGTTAATCCCAGATGGATATTGCCCAATCATGTGTGGCAAATGAATGTTACCCACGTCCCTTCCTTTGGAAAACTTCAATATGTGCATGTTTCAATTGATACCTATTCCCATGTAATATATGCCTCCGCTCATTCAGGAGAGAAATTAAAAGATGTTAAAGCCCATTGTTTACAGGCCTTTGCCTATATGGGGGTCCCCAAACAAATTAAGACTGATAATGGACCGGCCTATGTTAGCCAGGGTTTTGAGAAGTTCTGCCAAGATTTTAATATAACTCACAAAACAGGCATTCCTTATAATCCTCAGGGTCAAGCCATTGTTGAACGTGCCAACCGCACCCTTAAAGTTTATCTAGAAAAAATAAAGAAGGGGGATGTGGACGAGCATTGCAGCTCACCCCATTCCCTACTGGCATCTGCCATCTATGTGTTAAATTTTTTAACTGTCACTAATGATGTAGCTCCTGCAGAGCGCCATTGGCTTCGCCCTGCTAATGAGAATAAAGGCCAAGTAAAATGGAAAGATCTGGCCACAAATAAATGGCGAGGACCAGATCCAGTACTAACGTGGGGGCGAGGCTCCGTTTGTGTTTTTCCCCAGGATGAAGAAACACCTAGATGGGTTCCCGAGAGACTTACACGGCAAATCTCCGTGGCTCCAACTCAGCATGATCCCACTCCTAATGATGTTCTTGCAGGATAGGAGACCCTGACAGCAGTGGTGCAACTTCCTGGCATCCTGCCCATGGGAAACGCAGATCTCCAGCTGCTCCCCGATTTACCATCATATATGTGTTACCCCTGTGAAATGGCATTTAACTGGCAGCATGGATGTTTTAGGAACAAAGCGGAATCTTGGCCATGGGGCTGATGGTCATAGCCATGATTGCAGTACTGTTTACTCTTCTTTGCCGCCTATGCAGGCAACAAGCCTGGGAGCAGGTCATTATTTGACAAACCATGATGGCTTTAGCTGTGGAAAACGCTAGCTCTCAAGTTTGGTTGAACATGGTGTGATGGGCAGCCAGAGACGGGTAAGATCTGGCAGCGCTGATGACCAACCTAAGACAGGGATTCCCCAGGTGGGGCTCCCCATGACGGGTAAGGCGTCAATTGACTGCTGGACAACCTAAGACAGGCGTCCATTAAAAAAAAAACAAAAACAAAAAAAGGGGGACATGCAGGCCCCGGTCTCCCAAGAATTAACTCCACAGCTTAGCTTGTTTCTCAGAGCATAACAGGATTGGTAATTTTGGCCTGATACATCTAGCCACTGGCTTAACCACAAGTTCCTGCTTCCTATTTGTCAAGTTATCTGCCAAGGGATTGGATAAAATTCAAGGGATTTAGGGTGGCAACTAGAGGATTGGATAAACACTGGGAGGAACTCAAGGGATTTAGGGTGGCCACTAATGGGAGGAACTAGAGGATTTAGAGTGGTCACTTGAGGACTGGATAAACACTGGGAGGAGCTAAGGAGAGTAAAAAAGAAAGCCTGGAGTTGCAATAAAAATCAATTTGTCATCGATCGGCATTTGGTATACTGTGTCTTGTCTTTGTGCGTGGTCTTTTTTGTAACCCTAGTCCCTCCGCTCGGCTGGGGGTACGTGGCGATGCAGGTGTTGCCAACAACCATCAGGCTTCCAAGCAGCTCTCAAGGAAACTCACTTTTCACACTATATGCTTAGTGCCCTTTGAGTGCATTATCTAGGAATGAACCTGGTAGAGCATCCCACACAAACGAATGCTCCACATGCGGGTTTCACATGCCACCAACTCCCCATTCACAACAAATTCAGTGCCAAAGCCGTTTTCATATAGCCCTCAATGTAAAGGCTCTAGACGCAAACATTGGTGTGAGAGCTAATTCAATCAAGGAAACACTGCATGTTGGTGCAGGGCATATTGAAGAAGAAGAAGCAGCCGAGTGGTTCTTGTGGGAGAACAACTCCATTTAGCTCATTAACTTCACACACCATCAGGCTTCCAAGCAGCTCTCAAGGAAACTCAGTTTTCACACTATAGGCTTAATGCCCTTTGAGTGCATTATCTAGGAGTGACCCTGGTAGAGCATCCCACACAAACGAATACTCCACATGCGGGTTTCACATGCCACCAACTCCACATTCACAGACAACTTCAGCGCCAAAGCCGTTTTCAGATAGCCTTCAATGCAAAGGTTCTAGACGCAAATATTGGTGTGAGAGCTAATTCAATCAAGGAAACACTGCATGTTGCTGAAGGGCATATTGAAGATGAATCAGCTGAGTGGTTCTTGTGGGAGAACAACTGCATTCGGCTCACTAACTTCACACACCATCAGGATTACAAGCAGCTCTCAAGAGAACTCACTATCCACACTCTATGCTTAATGCCCATTGAGTGCATTTTCTAGGAATGAACCTGGTAGAGCATCCCACAAAAACGAATGCTCCACATGCGGGTATCACATGCCACCAACTCCACATTCTCAGACAACTTCAGCGCCAAAGCCGTTTTCAGATAACCCTCAATACAAAGGCTCTAGACACAAATATTGGTGTGAGAGCTAATTCAATCAAGGAAACACTGCATGTTGGTGCAGGGCATATTGAAGAAGAAATCACCGAATGGTTCTTGTGGGAGAACAACTCCATTTGGCTCACTAAATTCAAACACCCTCAGGCTTCCAAGCAGCTTTCAAGGAAACTCACTTTTCACACTCTATGCGTAATACCCTACAAGTGCATAGGACTGAAATGAAGCTTGGTGAGCATTCCACACAAACGAATGCTCCACATGCGGGTTTCACATGCCACCAACTCCACGTTGAGAGACTACTTCAGCGCCATAGCCGTTTTCTGATACCCTCAATGCAAGGGCTCTAGACGCGAATATTAGTGTGAGAGCTAATTCAATCAAGGAAACACTGCATGTTAGTGAAGAGCATATTGAAGAAAAAGCAGCAGAGTGGTTCTAGTGGGAGAACAACTCCATTTGGCTCGCTAACTAAACACACCATAACGCTTCCAAGCAGCTCTCAAGGAAATTCAGTTTTCACACTCTATGCTTAATGCCCTTTGAGTGCATTATCTAGGAATGAACCTGGTAGAGCATCCCACACAAACCAATGCTCCACATGCGGGTTTCACATGCCATCAACTCCACATTCACAGACAGTTTCAGCGCCAAAGCCGTTTTCAGATAGCCCTCAATGCAAAGGCTCTAAACGCAAATATTGGTGTGAGAGCTAATTCAATCAGGGAAACACTGCATGTTGGTGAAGGGCATATTGAAGAATCAGCCAAGTGGTTCTTGTGGGAGAACAACTCCATTTGGCTCACTAACTTCACACACCATCAGGTTTCCATGCAGCTCTTAAGGAAACTCACTTTTCACACGGTATGCTTAATACCTTATAAGTGCAGAGGACTGAAATGATGCTTGGTGAGCATCCCACACAAATCTGTGCTCCACATGCGGGTTTCACATGCCACCAACTCCACATTCAGAGGCTACTTCAGCGCCAAAGCCGTTTTCAGATAGCCCTCAATGCAAAGGCTCTAGACGCAAATATTGGTGTGAGAGGTTATTCAATCAAGGAACACTGCAAGTTGGTGAAGGGCATATTGAAGAATCAGCCAAGTGGTTCTTGTGGGAGAACAACTCCATTTGGCTCACTAACTTCACACACCATCAGACTTCCAAGCAGCTCTCAAGGAAACTCAATTTTCACACTCTATGCTTAATGCCCTTTGAGTGCATTATCTAGGAAAGAACCTGGTAGAGCATCCCACACAAACGAATGCTCCACAAGCGCGTTTCACATGCCACCAATTCCACATTCACAGACAAATTCAGCGTTAAAGCAGTCTTCAGATAGCCCATCAATGCAAAGTCTCTATATGCAAATATTTGTGTGAGAGCTAATTCAATCAAGGAATCCCTGCATGTTGGTGCAGGGCATATTGAAGAAGAAACAGCCTAGTGGTTCTTGTGGGATAACAACTCCATTTGGCTCACTAACTTCACACACCATCAGAATTCCAAGAAGCTCTCAAGGAAACTCAATTTTCACACTCTATGCTTAATGCCCATTGAGTGCATTATCTAGGAATGAACCTGATAGAGCATCCCACACAAACGAATGCTCCACATGCGGGTTTCACATGCCACCAACTCCACATTTACAACTTCAGCGAGAAAGCCGTTTTCAGATAGCCCTCAACGCAAAGGCTCTAGACGCAAATATTGGTGTGAGAGCTAATTCAATCAAGGAAACACTGCATGTTGGTGAAGGGCATATTGAAGAAGGATCAGCCGAGTGGTTCTTGTGGGAGAACAACTCCATTTGGCTCACTAACTTCACACACCATCAGGCTTCCATGCAGCTCTCAAGGAAACTCAGTTTTAACACTATGCTTAATGCCCTTTGAGTGCATAGGACTGAAATGAAGCTTGGTGAGCTTCAGACACAAACGAATGCTCCACATGCGGGTTTCACATGCCACCAACTCCACATTCACAACTTCAGCGCCAAAGCCGTTTTCAGATAGCCCTCAATGCAAAGGCTCTAGACGCAAATATTGGTGTGAGAGCTAATTCAATCAAGGAAACACTGCATGTTGGTGAAGGGCATATTGAAGAAGAAACAGCCGAGTGGTTCTTGTTGGAGAACAACTCCATTTGGCTCACTAACTTCACACAACCTCAGGCTTCCAGGCAGCTCTCAAGGAAACTCAGTTTTCACAACCTATGCTTAATGCCCTTTCACTAAATTATCTAGGAATGAACCTGGTAGAGCATCCCACACAAACGAATGCTCACAATGCCGGTTTCACATGCCACCAACTCCACATTCACAGACAAATTCAGCGCCAAAGCCGTTTTCAGATAGCCCTCAATGCAAAGGCTCTAGATGCAAATATTGGTCTGAGAGCTAATTCAATCAAGGAAACACTGCATGTTGGTGAAGGGCATATTGAAGAAGAATCAGCCGAGTGGTTCTTGTGGGAGAACAACACCATTTGGTTCACTAACTTTACACACCATCAGATTTCCAAGCATCTCTCAAGGAAACTCACTTTTCACACTCTATGCGTAATGCCCTACAAGTGCATAGGACTGAAATGAAGCTTGGTGAGCTTCAGACTGAAACGAATGCTCCACATGCGGGTTTCACATGCCACCAACTCCACATTCACAGACAATTTCTGCGCCAAAGCCGTTTTCAGAAAACCCACAATGCAAAGGCTCTAGACTCAAATATTGGTGTGAGAGCTAATTCATTCAAGGAAACACTGCATGTTGGTGAAGGGCATATTGAAGAAAAATCAACAGAGTGGTTCTAGTGGGAGAACAACTCCATTTGTGTCACTAACCTCACACAGCATCAGGCTTCCAAGGAGCTCTCAAGGAAACTCAGTTTTCACACTCTATGCTTAATGCCCTTTGAGTGCATTATCTATAAATGAAGCTGGTAGAGCATCGAACACAAACGAATTCTGCACAAGCGAGTTTCACATGCCACCAACTCCACATTCTCAGGCACCTTCAGCGCCACAGCCGTTTTCAGATAGCCCTCAATGCAATTGCTCTAGACGCAATTATGGTGTCAGAGCTAATTCAATCAAGGAAACACTGCATGTTGGTGAGCGGCATATTGAAGAAGAAGCAGCCGAGTGGTTCTTGTGGGAGAACAACTCCATTTGGCTCACTACCTTCACACAAAATCAGGCTTCCAAGCAGCTGTCAAGGAAACTCAGTTTTCACACTCTATGCTTAATGACCTTTCCATGCACTATCTAGGAGTGAACCTGATAGAGCATCCCACACAAACGATTGCTCCACAGGCGGGTTACACATGCCACCAACTCCACATTCACAGACAAATTCAGCGCCAAAGCCGTTTTCACATAGCCCTCAATGCAAAGGATCTAGACTCAAATATTGGTGTGAGAGCTAATTCAATCAAGGAAACACTGCATGTTGGTGCAGGGCATATTGAAGAAGAAAAAGCAGCCGAGTGGTTCTTGTGGGAGAACAACTCCATTTGGCTCACTAACTTCACACACCATCAGGCTTCCAAGCAGCTCTCAAGGAATCTCAGTTTTCACACTCTATGCTTAATGCCCTATGAGGGCATAGGACTGAAATGAAGCTTGGTGAGCTTCAGACACAAACGAATGTTCCACATGCGGGTTTCACATGCCACCAACTCACATTCAAAGACAGTTTCAGAGCCAAAGCAATTTTCAGATAGCCCTCAATGCAAAGACTCTAGACGCAAATATTGGTGTGAGAGCTAATTCAGTCAAGGAAACACTGCATGTTGCTGAAGGGCATATTGAAGAAGAAAAGGCAGCCGAGTGGTTCTTGTGGGAGAACAACTCCATTTGGCTCACTAACTTCACACACCCTCAGGCTTCCAAGCAGCTCTCAAGGAAACTCACTTTTCACACTCTATGCTTAATGCCCTTTGAGTGCATTATCTATAAATGAACCTGGTAGAGCTCGAACACAAACGAATGCTCCACATGCGAGTTTCACATGCCATCAACTCCACATGCACAGACAACTTCAGCGCCAAAGCCGTATTTAGATAACCCTCAATGCAAAGGCTCTAGACAAAAATATTGGTGTGAGAGCTAATTCAATCAAGGAATCACTGCATGTTGGTGCAGGGCATATTGAAGAAGAATCAGCCGAGTGGTTCTTGTGGGAGAACAACTCCATTTGGCTCACTAACTTCACACACCATCAGGCTTCTAAGCAGCTCTCAAAGAAACTCAGTTTTCACACTCCAAGCTTAATGCCCTAAGAGTGCATAGGACTGAAATGAAGCTTGGTGAGCACAAGACACAAACGAATGTTCCACATGCGGGTTTCACATGCCACCAACTCCACATTCAGAGACTAATTCAGTGCCAAAGCCGTTTTCAGATAGCCCTCAATGCAAGGGCTCTAGACGCGAATATTAGTGTGAGAGCTAATTCAATCAAGGAAACACTGCGTGTTGGTGATGGGCATATTGAAGAAAGGGCAGCCGAGTGGTTCTTGTCTTGGAACAACTCCATTTGGCTCACTCCCTTCACACATCATCCGGCTGACAGGCAGCTCTCAAGCAAACTCACCTTTTCACAGACTCTGCTTAATGCCGTTTGAGTGCATTGTCCTGAAATGCAGCTTGGTGAGCATCCCACACAAACGAAGGCTCCACAGGCGTGTTTCACACACCACCAACTCCACATTCAGAAACCACTTCAGCGCTAAAACCATTTTCGGCTAGCCATAACTGCGAAGGCTCTAGACGCACATGTTGCTGTAAGAGCTAATTCCATCAAGCAACACTGCATGTTGCTGAATTGCATATTGAAGAAGAATCAGCCGAGTAGTTCTTGTGGGAGAACAACTCCATTTGGCTCACTGCCTTCACACACCATCAGGCTGACAGGCAGCTCTCAAGCAAACTACGTCTTCACACAACATGCGCAATGCCACTTGAGTGCATTGTCCCGAAATGCAGCTTGGTGAGCATCCCACACAAACGAAGGTTCCATAGACGGGTTTCACATGCCACCAACTCCACACTCAGAAAACACGTCAGTGCCAATGCCATTTTCAGCTAGCGCTATATACAAAGTCTCTAGATGCAAATGTAGCTGTAAGAGCTAATTCCATCAAGCAACACTGCATGTTGCTGAATTGCATATTGAAGAAGAATGAGCCGAGTGGTTCTTGCGGGAGAACAACTCCATTTGGCTCACTGCCTTCACACACCATCAGGCTGACAGGCAGCTCTCAAGCAAACTCACCTTTTCACAGACTCTGCTTAATGCCGTTTGAATGCATTGTCGTCAAATGCAGCTTGGTGAGCATCCCACACAAACGAAGGCTCCAGAGGTGGGTTTCCCATGCCATCAACTCCATATTCAGAAACCACTTCAGCGCTAAAACCATTTTCGGCTAGCCATAAATACAAAGGCTCTAGACGCAAATGTTGTTGTAAGAGCTAATTCCATCAAGCAACACTGCATGTTGCTGAATTGCATATTGAAAAAGAATCAGCCGAGTGGTTCTTGTCTTGGAACAACTCCATTTGGCTCACTGCCTTCACACACCATCAGGCTGACAGGCAGCTCTCAAGCAAACTACGTTTTCACACACTCTGCTTAATGCCGTTTGAGTGCATTGTCCTGAAATGCAGCTTGGTGAGCATCCCAAACAAAGGAAGGTTCCACAGGCGGGTTTCACATGCCACCAACTCCACATTCAGAAACCACTTAAGCGACAAAGCCATATTCAGCTCGCCCTAAATACAAAGTCTCTGGATGCAAATGTTGCTGTAAGAGCTAATTCCATCAAGCAACACTGCATGTTGCTGAATTGCATATTGAAAAAGAATCAGCCGAATGGTTCTTGTGGGAGAACAACTTCCTTTGGCTCACTGCCTTCACACACCATCCGGCTGACAGGCAGCTCTCAAGCAAACTCACCTTTTCACAGCCTCTGCTTAATGCCGTTTGAGTGCATTGTCGTGAAATGCAGCTTGGTGAGCATCCCACACAAACGAAGGCTCCACTGGCGGGTTTAAAATGCAACCAACTCCACATTCAGTAACCACTCCAGCACTAAAACCATTTTTGGCTAGCCCTATATACAAAGGCTCTAGACGCAAATGTTGCTGTAAGAGCTAATTCCATCAAGCAACACTGCATGTTGCTGAATTGCATATTGAAAAAGAATCAGCCGAGTTGTTCTTCTGGGAATACAACTCCATTTGGCTCGCTGCCTTCACACACCATCAGGCTGACAGGCAGCTCTCAAGCAAACTACGTGTTCACAAACTCTGCTCAATCCGTTTGAGTGCATTGTCCTGAAATGCGGCTTGGTGAGCATCCCACACAAATGAAGGCTGCACAAGCGGGTGGGTTTCACATGCCACCAACTCCACATTCAGAAACCGCCTCAGTGCCAAAGCCATATTCAGCTAGCCCTAAATACAAAGACTCTAGATGCAAATGTTGCTGTAAGAGCTAATTCCATCAAGCAACACTGCATGTTGCTGAATTGCATATTGAAGAAGAATGAGCCGAGTTGTTCTTGTGGGAGAACAACTCCATTTGGTTCACTGACTTCACACACCATCAGGCTGACAGGCAGCTCTCAAGAAATCTAAGTGTTCCAACACTCTGCTCAATGCCATTTGAGTGCATTATTCTGAAATGCAGCTTGGTGAGCATCCCACGTAAACGTAGGCTCCACAGGTGGGTTTCACAGACCACCAACTCCACATTCTGAAAACACTTTAGTGCTAAAGCCATTTTCAGCTCGCCCTAAATACAAAGGCTCTAGACACACATGTTGCTATAAGAGCTAATTCCACCAAGTAGCACTGCATGTTTCTGAATTGCATATTGAAAATGAATCAGCCGAGTGGTTCTTTTCTTGGAACAACTCCATTTGGCTCACTGACTTCACACACCATCAGGCTGACAGGCAGCTCTCAAGCAAACTCACCTTTTCACAGACTCTGCTCAATCCGTTTGAGTGCATTGTCCTGAAATGCAGCTTGGTGAGCATCCCACACAAACGAAGGCTCCACAAGCGGGTGGGTTTCACATGCCACCAACTCAATATTCAGAAACCGCTTCAGTGCCAAAGCCACATTCAGCTAGCCCTAAATACAAAGGCTATAGAAGCAAATGTTGCTGTAAGAGCTAATTCCATCAAGCAACACTGCATGTTGCTGAATTGCATATTGAAGAAGAATCAGCCGAGTTGTTCTTCTGGGAATACAACTCCATTTGGCTCGCTGCCTTCACACACCATCAGGCTGACAGGCAGCTCTCAAGCAAACTACGTGTTCACAAACTCTGCTCAATCCGTTTGAGTGCATTGTCCTGAAATGCGGCTTGGTGAGCATCCCACACAAATGAAGCCTGCACAAGCGGGTGGGTTTCACATGCCACCAACTCCACATTCAGAAACCGCCTCAGTGCCAAAGCCATATTCAGCTAGCCCTAAATACAAAGACTCTAGATGCAAATGTTGCTGTAAGAGCTAATTCCATCAAGCAACACTGCATGTTGCTGAATTGCATATTGAAGAAGAATGAGCCGAGTTGTTCTTGTGGGAGAACAACTCCATTTGGTTCACTGACTTCACACACCATCAGGCTGACAGGCAGCTCTCAAGAAATCTAAGTGTTCCAACACTCTGCTCAATGCCATTTGAGTGCATTATTCTGAAATGCAGCTTGGTGAGCATCCCACGTAAACGTAGGCTCCACAGGTGGGTTTCACAGACCACCAACTCCACATTCTGAAAACACTTTAGTGCTAAAGCCATTTTCAGCTAGCCCTAAATACAAAGGCTCTAGACGCACATGTTGCTATAAGAGCTAATTCCACCAAGTAGCACTGCATGTTTCTGAATTGCATATTGAAAATGAATCAGCCGAGTGGTTCTTTTCTTGGAACAACTCCATTTGGCTCACTGACTTCACACACCATCAGGCTGACAGGCAGCTCTCAAGCAAACTCACCTTTTCACAGACTCTGCTCAATCCGTTTGAGTGCATTGTCCTGAAATGCAGCTTGGTGAGCATCCCACACAAACGAAGGCTCCACAAGCGGGTGGGTTTCACATGCCACCAACTCAATATTCAGAAACCGCTTCAGTGCCAAAGCCACATTCAGCTAGCCCTAAATACAAAGGCTATAGAAGCAAATGTTGCTGTAAGAGCTAATTCCATCAAGCAACACTGCATGTTGCTGAATTGCATATTGAAGTGGTTCTTGTGGGAGAACAACTCCTTTTGACTCACTGCCTTCACACACCATCATGCTAACAGGCAGATCTCAAGAAATCTAAGTGTTCCAACACTCTGCTCAATGCCATTTGAGTACATTGTCCTGAAATGCAGCTTGGTGAGCATCCTACACAAATGAAGGCTCCACATGTGGGTTTCACATGCCACCAACTCCACATTCAGAAACCACTTTAGTGCCAAAGCCATTTTCAGCTAGCCCTAAATACAAAGGCTCTAGACGCAAATGTTGATGTAAGAGCTAATCCCATCAAGCAACACTGCATGTTGCTGAATTGCATATTGAAGAAGAATCAGCCGAGTGGTTCTTGTGGGAAAACAACTCCATTTGGCTCACTGCCTTCACACACCATCAGGCTGTCAGGCAGCTCTCAAGAAAACTCACCTTTTCACAGACTCTGCTTAATGCCGTTGGAGTGCATTGTCCTGAAAAGCAGCTTGGTGGGCATCCCACACAAACGAAGGTTAAACAGGCGGGATCACGTGCCATCAACTCCACATTCAGAAACCACTTCAGCGCTAAAACCATTTTCGGCTAGCCATAACTGCGAAGGCTCTAGACGCACATGTTGCTGTAAGAGCTAATTCCATCAAGCAACACTGCATGTTGCTCAATTGCATATTGAAGAAGAATCAGCCGAGTAGTTCTTGTGGGAGAACAACTCCATTTGGCTCACTGCCTTCACACACCATCAGGCTGACAGGCAGCTCTCAAGCAAACTACGTTTTCACACACTCTGCTTAATGCCGTTTGAGTGCATTGTCCTGAAATGCAGCTTGGTGAGCATCCCACACAAACGAAGGTTCCACAGGGGGGTTTCACATGCCACCAACTCCACATTCAGAAACCACTTAAGCGACAAAGCCATATTCAGCTCGACATAAATACAAAGGCTCTAGAAGCACATGTTGTTGTAAGAGCTAATTCCACCAAGCAACACTGCATGTTGCAGAATTGCATATTGAAGAAGAATCAGCCGAGTGGTTCTTGTGGTGGAACAACTCCATTTGGCTCACTGACTTCACACACCATCAGGCTGACAGGCAGCTCTCAAGCAATCTACGTGTTCACACAATCTGCTCAATGCCGTTAGAGTGCATTGTCCCGAAATGCAGCTTTGTGAGCATCCCACACAAACGAAGGCTCCACAAGCGGGTGGGTTTCACATGCCACCAACTCGACATTCAAAACTGCCTCAGTTTCAAAGCCATATTCAGCTAGCCCTAAATACAAAGACTCTAGATGCAAATGTTTCTGTAAGAGCTAATTCCATCAAGCAACACTGCATGTTGCTGAATTGCATATTGAAGAAGAATCAGCCGAGTGGTTCTTGTCTTGGAACAACTCCATTTGGCTCACTGACTTCACACACCATCAGGCTGACAGGCAGCTCTCAAGCAATCTACGTGTTCACACACTCTGCTTAATGCCGTTTGAGTGCATTGTCCTGAAATGCAGCTTGCTGAGCATCCCACACAAACGAAGGTTCCATAGACGGGTTTCACATGCCACCAACTCCACATTCTGAAAACACGTCAGCGCAATTGCCATTTTCAGCTAGCCCTATATACAAAGTCTCTAGATGCAAATGTTGCTGTAAGAGCTAATTCCATCAAGCAACACTGCATGTTGCTAAATTGCATATTGAAGAAGAATCAGCCGAGTGGTTCTTGTGGGAGAACAACTCCTTTTGGCTCACTGACTTCACACACCATCAGGCTGACAGGCAGCTCTCAAGAAATCTAAGTGTTCCAACACTCTGCTCAATGCCATTTGAGTGCATTGTCCTGAAATGCAGCTTGGTGAGCATCCCACGTAAACGTAGGCTACACAGGTGGGTTTCACAGACCACCAACTCCACATTCAGAAACCACTTTAGTGCCAAAGCCATTTTCAGCTAGCCCTAAATACAAAGGCTCTAGACGCAAATGTTGCTGTAAGAGCTAATCCCATCAAGCAACACTGCATGTTGCTGAATTGCATATTGTGGAAGAATCAGCTGAGTGGTTCTTGTGGGAGAACAACTCCATTTGGCTCACTGACTTCACACACCATCAGGCTGACAGGCAGCTCTCAAGCAAACTCACCTTTTCACAGACTCTGCTCAATCCGTTTGATTGCATGGTCCTGAAATGCAGCTTGGTGAGCATCCCACACAAACGAAGGCTCCACAGGCGGGTTTCACATGCCATCAACTCAACATTCAGCAACCACTTCAGCGCTAAAACCATTTTCGGCTAGCCATAAATGCGAAGGCTCTAGACGCAAATGTTGTAAGAACTAATTCCATCAAGCAACACTGCATGTTGCTCAATTGCATATTGAAAAAGAATCAGCCGAGTGGTTCTTGTATTGGAACAACTCCATTTGGCTCACTGCCTTCACACACCATCAGGCTGACAGGCAGCTCTCAAGCAAACTCACATTTTCACAGACTCTGCTCAATCCGTTTGAGTGCATTGTCCTGAAATGCAGCTTGGTGAGCATCCCACACAAACGAAGGTTCCACATGCAGGTTTCACATGCCACCAACTCCACATTCAGAAACCACTTAAGCGACAAAGCCATATTCAGCTCGCCCTAAATACAAAGGCTCTAGATGCAAATGTTGCTGTAAGAGCTAATTCCATCAAGCAACACTGCATGTTGCTGAATTGCATATTGGAAAAGAATCAACCGAGTGTTTCTTGTGCGAGAACAACTCCATTTGGCTAGCTGCCTTCACACACCATCAGGCTGACAGGCAGCTCTCAAGCAATCTACGTGTTCACACAATCTGCTCAATGCCGTTTGAGTGCATTGTCCTGAAATGCAGCTTGGTGAGCATCCCACACAAACGAAGGCTCCACAATCGGGTGGGTATTACATGCCACCAACTCCACATTCAGAAACCGCCTCAGTGCCAAAGCCATATTCAGCTAGCCCTAAATACAAAGACTCTAGACGCAAATGTTGTTGTAAGAGCTAATTCCATCAAGCAACACTGCATGTTGCTGAATTGCATATTGAAGAAGAATCAGCCGAGTGGTTCTTGTGGGAGAACAACTCTATTTGGCTCACTGCCTTCACACACCATCAGGCTGACAGGCAGCTCTCAAGAAAACTACGTTTTCGCACTCTCTGCTTAATGCCGTTTGAGTGCATAGGACTGAAATGAAGCTTGGTGAGTATCCCACACAAACGAAGGTTCCACTGGTGGGTTTCACATGACATCAACTTCACATTAGGAACCACTTCAGCGCTAAAACCATTTTCGGCTAGCCATAAATGCGAAGGCTTTAGACGCAAATGTTGCTGTAAGAGCTAATTCCATCAAGCAACACTGCATGTTGCTGAATTGCATATTGAAGAAGAATCAGCCGAGTGGTTCTTGTGGGAGAACAATTCCATTTGGCTCACTGACTTTACACACCATCAGGCTGACAGGCAGCTCTCAAGAAATCTACATGTTCACACACTCTGCTCAATGCCGTTTGATTGCATTGTCCTGAAATGCAGCTTGGTGAGCATCCCACAAAAATGAAGGTTCCACAAGCGGGTGGGTTTCACATGCCACCAACTCCGCATTCAGAAACCACTTCAATGCCAAACCCATTTTCAGCTGGCCCTAAATACAAAGGCTCTAGACACAAATGTTGCTGTAAGAGCTAATTCCACCAAGCAACACTGCATGTTGCTGAATCGCATATTGAAGAAGAATGAGCCGAGTGGTTCTTGTGGGCGAACAACTCCATTTGGCTCACTGCCTTCACACACCATCAGGCTGACAGGCAGCTCTCAAGCAATCTACGTGTTCACACACTCTGCTCAATGCCGTTTGAGTGCATTGTCCTGAAATGCAGCTTGGTGAGCATCCCACACAAACGAAGGCTCTACAGGCGGGTGGGTTTCACATTCCTCCAACTCCACATTCAGAAACCGCCTCAGTGCCAAAGCCATATTCAGCTAGCCCTAAATACAAAGACTCTAGATGCAAATGTTTCTGTAAGAGCTAATTCCATCAAGCAACACTGCATGTTGCTGAATTGCATATTGAGGAAGAATCAGCCGAGTGGTTCTTGTGGGAGAACAACTCCATTAGGCTCACTGCCTTCACACACCATCAGGCTGACAGGCAGCTCTCAAGCAAACTCACCTTTTCACACACTCTGCTCAATGCCGTTTCAGTGCATTGTCCTGAAATGCAGCTTGGTGAGCATCCCACACAAACGAAGGTTCCACAGGCGGGTTTCACATGCCATCAACTCCACATTCAGAAACCACTTCAGCGCTAAAACCATTTTCGGCTGGCCCTAAATGCGAAGGCTCTAGACGTAAATGTTTCTGTAAGAGCTAATTCCATCAAGCAACACTGCATGTTGCTGAATTGCATATTGAAGAAAAATCAGCCGAGTGTTTCTTGTGCGAGAACAACTCCATTTGGCTCACTGACTTCACACACCATCAGGCTGACAGGCAGCTCTCAAGCAAACTACGTCTTCACACACTCTGCTTTATGCCGTTTGAGTGCATCGTCCTGAAATGCAGCTTGGTGAGCATCCCACACAAACGAAGGCTCCACATGTGGGTTTCACATGCCACCAACTCCACATTCAGACACCATTTCAGTGCCAAAGCCGTGTTAAGCTAGCCCTATATACAAAGGCTCTGAACACAAATGTTGCTGTAAGAGCTAATTCCATCAAGCAACACTGCATGATGCAGAATTGCATATTGAAGAAGAATCAGCCGAGTGGTTCTTGTGGGAGAACAAATCCATTTGGCTCACTGACTTCACACACCATCAGGCTGACAGGCAGCTCTCAAGCAATCTCAGATTTCGCATACAATGCTTAATGAAGTTTGAGTGCATTGTCCCGAAATGCAGCTTGGTGAGCATCCCACACAAACGAAGGCTCCAAAGGTGGGTTTCACATGCCACCAACTCCACATTCAGAAACCACTTCAGCGTCAAAGCCTTGTTGATCTAGCCCTAAATACAAAGGCTCTAGATGCACATGTTGCTGTAAGAGCTAATTCCTTCAAGCAACATTGCTTGTTGCTGAATCGCATATTGAAGAAGAATCAGCCGAGTGGTACTTGTGGTAGAACAACTCCATTTGGCTCACTGCCTTCACACACCATCAGGCTGACAGGCAGCTCTCAAGCAATCTACGTGTTCACACACTCTGCTCAATGCCGTTTCAGTGCATTGTTGTGAAATGCAGCTTGGTGAGCATCCCACACAAACGAAGGCTCCACATGCGGGTTTGACATGCCACCAACTCCACAGTCAGAAACCACTTCAGCGCCAAAGCTGTTTTCAGCTAGCCCTAAATACAAAGGATCCAGACGCTAATGTTGCTGAAAGAGCTAATTCCACCAAGCAGCACTGCATGTTGCTCAATGGCATATTGAAGAAGAATCAGCCGAGTGGTTCTTGTGGGAGAACAACTCCATTTGGCTCACTGACTTCACACACCATCAGGCTGACAGGCAGCTCTCAAGGAAACTACGTCTTCACACACTATGCTCAATGCCGTCTGAGTGCTTTGTCCTGAAATGCACCTTGGTGAGCATCCCACACAAACGAAGGCTCCAAACGTATGTTTCACATGCCACCAACTCCGGATTCAGAAACCGCTTCAGCGCTAAAGCCATTTTCAGCTAGCCCTAAATACAAAGGCTCTAGACGCACATGTTGTTGTAAGAGCTAATTCCATCAAGCAACACTGCATGTTGCTGAATTGCATATTGAAGAAGAATCAGCCGAGTGGTTCTTGTGGGAGAACAAATCCATTTGGCTCACTGACATCACACACCATCAGGCTGACAGGCAGCTCTCAAGCAATCTACGTGTTCACACACTCTGCTTAATGCCGTTTGAGTGCATTGTCCTGAAATGCAGCTTGGTGAGCATCCCACACAAACGAAGGTTCCACAGGTGGGTTTCACATGCCACCAACTCCACATTCAGAAACCACTTCAGTGCCATCGCCGTGTTCAGCTAGCCCTAAATCCCTAAATACAAAGGCTCTAGACGCAAATGTTTCTGTAAGAGCTAATTCCATCAAGCAACACTGCATGTTGCTGAATCGCATAATGAAGAAGAATCGGTCGAGTGGTTCTTGTGGGAGAACAACTTCATTTGGCTCACTGACTTCACACACCATCAGGCTGACAGGCAGCTCTCAAGCAATCTACGTGTTCACACACTCTGCTTAATGCCGTTTGAGTGCATTGTCCTGAAATGCAGCTTGGTGAGCATCCCACACAAACGAAGGCTCCAAAGGCTAGTCTCACATGCCACCAACTCCACATTCAGAAACCACATCACTGCCATCGCCGTTTCCAGCTTGCCGTAAATACAAAGGCTCTAGACGCACATGTTGCTGTATTAGCTAATTCCATCAAGAAACTCTGCATGTTGCTGAATTGCATATTGAAGAAGAATCAGCCGAGTGGTTCTTGTGGGAAAATGACTCCATTTGGCTCACTGACTTCACACACCATCAGGCTGACAGGCAGCTCTCAAGCAATGTACGTGTTCACACACTATGCTCAGTGCCGTTTGAGAGCATTGTCCTGAAATGCAGCTTGGTGAGCATCCCACACAAACGAAGGCTCCAAAGATGGGTTTCCCATGCCACCAACCCACATTCAGAAACCACTTCACTGCCAACGCCGTTTCCAGCTGGCCGTAAATACAAAGGCTCTAGACGCACATGTTGCTGTAAGAGCTAATTCCATCAAGCAACACTGCATGTTGCTGAATCGCATATTGAAGAAGAATGAGCCGAGTTGTTCTTGTGGGAGAACAACTCCATTTGGTTCACTGCCTTCACACACTATCAGGCTGACAGGCAGCTCTCAAGCCAACTACCTCTTCACACGCTATGCTTAATGCCGATTGGCCAATTGTCCTGAAATGCAGCTTGGTGAGCATCCCACACAAACGAAGGCTCCACAGGCGGGTTTCACATGACACCAACTCCACATTCAGAAACCACTTCAGCGCCAAAGCCGTGTTCAGCTAGTCCTAATAAAATGGCTCTAGACGCAAATGTTGCTGTAAGAGCTAATTCCATCAAGCAACAATGCATGATGCTGAATTGCATATTGAAGAAGAATCAGCCGAGAGGATCTTGTGGGAGAAAAAAATCCATTTGGCTCACTGACTTCAAACACCATCAGCTGACAGGCAGCTCTCAAGCAATCTCAGATTTCGCCAACGATGCTTAATGCCGTTTGAGTGCATTGTCCTGAAATGCAGCTTGGTGAGCATCCCACACAAGCGAATGCTCCACAGGCGGGGTTCACATGCCACCAACTCCCGATTCAGAAACCACTTCACTGCCAACGCCGTTTCCAGCTCGCCCTAAATACAAAGGCTCTAGACGGAAATGTTGCTTTAAGAGCTAATTCCATTAAGCAACACTGCATGTTGCTGAATTGCATATTGAAGAAGATTCATCCGAGTCGTTCTTGTGGGAGAAAAAATCCATTTGGCTCACTGACTTCACACACCATCAGGCTGACAGGCAGCTCTCAAGCAATCTCAGATTTTGCACACTCTGCTTAATGCTGTTTGAGTGAATTCTCCTGAAATGCAACTTGATGAGCTGCCCACACAAACGAAGTCTGTACAGGCGAGTTTCACATGCCACCAGCTCCACATTCAGAAACCACTTCAGTTCCAAAGCCGTGTTCAGCTAGCCCTAAATAAAAGGCTCTAGACGCAAATGTTGCTGTAAGAACTAATTCCATCAAGCAAAACTGAATGTTGCTCAATTGCATATTGAAGAAGAATCAGCCGAGTGGTTCTTGTGGGAGAACAACTCCATTTGGCTCACTGCCTTCACACACCATCAGGCTGACAGGCAGCTCTCAAGAAAACTACATCTTCACACACTCTGCTTCACCGCATTTGAGTGCAATGTCGTGAAATGCAGCTTGGTGAGCATCCCACACAAACGAAGGCTCCACAAGCGGGTTTGACAGCCCCCAACTCCACATTCAGAAACCACGTCACTAACAAAGCCGTTTATATCTAGCACTAAATACCAAAGCTCTAGACGCAAATGTTGCTGTAAGAGCTAGTTCCACCAAGCAGCACTGCATGTTGCTGAATTGCATATTGAGGAAGTATCAACTGAGTTGTTCTTGTGGGAGAACAACTCCATTTGGCTCACTGACTTCACACACCATCAGGCTGACAGACAGCTCTCAAGAAAACTACATCTTCACACACTCTGCTAAATATCTTTTGAGTGCATTGTCCTGAAATGTACCTTGGTGAGCATGCCACACAAACGAAGGCTTCTCAGACGGATTTCTCATTTCACCAACTCCACATTCAGAAAACACTTCCATGCCAAAGCCATTTTCAGCTAGCCCTAAATACAAAGACTCTAGATGCAAGTGATGCTGTAAAAGCTAATTCAATCAAGCAGCACTGCATGTTGCTGAATCGCATATTGAAGAAGAATCAGCCGAGTGGTTCTTGTGGGAGAACAACTCCATTTGGCTCACTGACTTCAAACACCATCAGGCTGACAGGCAGCTCTCAAGCAATCTACGTGTTCACACACTCTGCTTAACCGCATTTGAGTGCAATGTCGTGAAATGCAGCTTGGTGAGCATCCCACACAAACGAAGGCTCCACAGGTGGGTTTCACATGCCACCAACTCCACATTCAGAAACCACTTCAGCGCCAAGGCCATTTTCAGCTAGCCCTAAATACAAAGGCTCTAGACGCAAATGTTTCTGTAACAGCTAATTCTATCAAGCAACACTGCATGTTGCTCAATTGCATATTGAAGAAGAATGAGCCGAGTGGTTCTTGTGGGAGAACAACTCCATTTGACTCACTGACTTCACACACCATTAGGCTGACAGGCAGCTCTCAAGAAAACTACGTCTTCACACACTCTGCTTAATGCTGTTTCAGTGCCATGTCATGAATGCAGCTTGGTGAGCATGCCACACAAACGAAGGCTCCACAGGCGGGTGGGTTTAACATTCCACCAACTCCACATTCATAAACAACTTCAGTGCCAAAGCTGTGTTCAACTAGTCCTAAATACAAACACTCTAGACGCAAATGTTGCTGTAAGAGCTAATTCCATCAAGCAACACTGCATGTTGCTGAATTGGTTATTGAAGAAGAATCAGCAGAGTGGTTCTTGTGGGAGAACAACTCCATTTGGCTCACTGACTTCACACACCATCAGGCTGACAGGCAGCTCTCTAGCACACTCCGTTTTTACACACTATGCTTAATGCCTTTTGAGTGCATTGTCCTGAAATGCAGCTTGGTGACAACCCACACAAACGAAGGCTCCACAGGCGGCTTTCACCTGCCACCAACTCCACATTCAGAAACCACACCACTGCCAATGCCGTGTTCAGCTAGCCCTAAATACAAAGGCTCTAGACGCAAATGTTGCTGTAAGAGCTAATTCCATCAAGCAGCACTGCATGTTGCTGAATTGCATATTGAGGAACAATCAGCCGAGTGGTTCTTGTGGGAGAACAACTCCATTTGGCTCACTGACGTCACACACCATCAGGCCGACAGGCAGCTCTCAAGCAAACTACGTTTTCACACACCATGCTTAATGCCGTTTGATTGCATTGTCCTGAAATGAAGCTTGGTTAGCCTCCCACACAAACGAAGGCTCCACATGTGGGTTTCACATGCCACCAACTCCACATTCAGAAACCACATCAGCGCCAAAGCCTTTTTCAGCTAGCATAAAATACAAACACTCTAGATGCAAATGTTGCTGTAAGAGCTAATTCAATGAAGCAACACTGCATGTTGCTGAATTGCATATTGAGGAAGAATCAGCCGAGTGGTTCTTGTTGCAGAACAACTCCATTTGGATCACTGACTTCACACACCATCAGGCTGACAGGCAGCTCTCAAGCAAACTACGTATTCACACACTATGCTTAATGCAGTTTGAGTGCATTGTCGCGTAATGCATCTTGGTGAGCATCCCACAGTAACGAAGGCTCCTCAGGCGGGTTTCACATGCCACCAACTCCACATTCAGAAACCACTTCAGCGCCAAAGCCATTTTCAGCTCGCCCTAAATACAAAGGCTCTAGACGCAAATGTTGCTGTAAGAGCTAATTCCATCAAGCAACACTGCATGTTGCTGAATTGCATATTGAAGAAGAATGAGCCGAGTGGTTCTTGTGGGAGAACAACTCCATTTGGCTCACTGCCTTCACACACCATCAGGCTGACAGGCAGTTCTCAAGAAAACTACATCTTCACACACTCTGCTAAATATTTTTGAGTGCATTGTCCTGAAATGCAGCTTGGTGAGCATGCCAAACAAACGAAGGCTTCTCAGACGGATTTCTCATTTCACCAACTCCACATTCAGAAACCACTTCAGTGCCTAAAGCATTTTCAGCTAGCCCTAAATGCAAAGGCTCTAGATGCAAATGTTGCTCTAAGAGCTTATTCCATCAAGCCAAGCTGCATGTTGCTGAATTTCATATTGAAAAAGAATCAGCCGAGTGGTTCTTGTGGGAGAACAACTCCATTTGGCTCACTGCCTTCACACACCATCAGGCTGACAGGCAGCTCTCAAGAAAACTACATCTTCACACACTCTGCTTCACCGCATTTGAGTGCAATGTCGTGAAATGCAGCTTGGTGAGCATCCCACACAAACGAAGGCTGCACAGGTGGGTTTCACATGCCACCAACTCCACATTCAGAAACCACTTCAGCGTCAAAGCCTTGTTGATCTAGCCCTAAATACAAAGGCTCTAGACGCAAATGTTGCTGTAAGAGCTAATTCCATCAAGCAACACTGCATGTTGCTTAATTGCATATTGAAGAAGAATCACTGACTTCACACACCATCAGGCTGACCGGCAGCTCTCAAGAAAACTACATATTCACACACCATGGTTAATGCCGTTTGAGTGCATTGTCGTGAAATGCAGCTTGGTGAGCATCCCACACAAACGAAGGCTCCACAGGCGGCTTTCACCTGCCACCAACTCCACATTCAGAAACCACTTCAGCGCCAAACACGTGTTCAGCTAGCCCTAAATACATACGCTGTAGAAGCAAATGCTGCTGTAAGAGCTAATTCCATCAAGCAACACTGAATTTGCTGAATTGCATATTGAGGAAGATTCAGGCGAGTGGTTCTTGTGTGGAGAACAACTCCATTTGGCTCACTGACTTCACACACCATCAGGCTGACAGGCAGCTCTCTAGCACACTCCGTTTTTACACACTATGCTTAATGGCTTTTGAGTGCATTGTCCTGAAATGCAGCTTGGTGAGCATCCCACACAAACAATGGCTCCACAGGCGGGCTTCACATGACACCAACTCCACATTCAGAAACCACTTCAGCGCCAAAGCCGTGTTCAGCTAGCCCTAAATACAAAGGCTCTAGATGCAAATGTGGCTGTAAGAGCTAATTCCATCAAGCAGCACTGCATGTTGCTGAATTGCATATTGAAGAAGTATCAGCCGAGTGGTTCTTGTGGGAGAACAACTCCATTTAGCTCACTGACTTCACACACCATCAGGCTGACAAGCAGCTCTCAAGCAAACTATGTTTTCACACACCATGCTCAATGCCGTTTCAGTGCATTGTCCTGAAATGCAGCTTGGTGAGCATTCCACACAAACGAAGGCTCCACAGGCGGCTTTCATCTGCCACCAACTCCACATTCAGAAACCACTTGAGCGCCAAAGCTGTATTCAGCTAGCCCTAAATATAAAGGCTCTAGACGCAAATGTTGCTGTAACAGCTAATTCCATCAAGCAGCACTGCATGTTGCTGAATTGCATATTGAAGAAGAATCAGCCGAGTGGTTCTTGTCTTGGAACAACTCCATTTGGCTCACTGACTTCACACACCATCAGGCTGACAGGCAGCTCTCAAGCAAACTACGTGTTCACACACCATGCTTATGACCGTTTCAGTTTATTTTTCTGAAATGTAGCTTGGTGAGCATCACACACATATGAAGGCTCCACATGTGGATTTCACATGCCACTAACTCCACATTCAGAAACCACTTCAGCGCCAAAGCCGTGTTCAGCTAGCCCTAAATACAAAGGCTCTTGATGTAAATGTTGCTGTAAGAGCTAATTCCATCAAGCAACACTACATGTTGCTGAATTGCATATTAAAGAAGAATCAGCCGAGTGATTCTTGCGGGGGAACAATTCCATTTGGCTCACTGACTTCACACACCATCTGGTTGACAAGTGGTGAATTGCAACTGCCCGAAGCAGCAGCACAGCTCTTCAAGTGCCAAAGCAACTCCACTTGGCTCTTGAACTTCACATACCATCAGCTGTCCTGGCAGCTATCTAGGAAACCCTGTTTGGTCAGTTGCGGTCCAATGCCCATGGAACTCAGGGTGATGGAATCAAGCAGGTTTAGCACCCACACAGAACTAACATGAAGCTCCTCATTCAAGACGCTCAAAACTCCACAGCCAAACACAACTTCAGTGCCCAAGCCATTTCCCGCTGCCATGTAACCCAAGTGTTCTGGCAGCATATATGTCTGAAAGTGGATATGACACCTAGATAACTCAGTGTTGTAGTGAATCGCACCTTTCTGAAGCAGCAGCACTGCTCTTCCAGTGCCAAAACAACTCCACGTGGCTAATGATCTTCAGAGAGCATCAGCTGTCCTGGCAGTTATCTAGGAAACACTGCTTGGTCACTTGCAGTCCAATGCCCATGGAGCACAGTGTGATGCAGTCAAGCAGGTTGAGCACCCAAAAAACTAACATGGAGCTCCTCACTCATGGTGCCCAAAACTCCACAGCTCAAGACAAATTCAGAGCACTAGCCATTTCCCACTGCTATGGAAACCAAGTGGTTTGGCAGCACAAATGTCTGAAAGTGGATATGACACCTAGAGAACTCAGTTTGGTGGTGAATGGCAACTGTCAAAAGCAACAGCACAACTCTTCCAGTGCCAAAACAACTCCACCTGGCTCATGAACTTCAAACCATCAGCTGTCCAAGCAACTAACTAGGAAACTCTGTTTGGTCACTTGCGATCCAATAAAAAATTGTGCCCAGTGTGATGGAAACAAACAGCTTGGTGACCCACAGAAAACTTACATAAAACTCCTCACTCAAGGCGCTCAAATCTCCACAGCCAAACACAAGTTCAGCGCGCAAGCCATTAGTTCTTGCCATGGAAACCAAGTGCTCTGTAACCACACATGTCTGAACGTGGATATGACACCTAGAGAACTCAGTTTGGTGGTGAATGGCAACTGCCCGAACAAGCAGCAGCACAGCTCTTCCAGTGCCAATACAAATCTATCTGCCTCATGAACTTCAAATATCATCAGCTGTCCTGGCACCACTCTAGGAAAACTGTTTGGTCACTTGTGGTCCAAAGCCCTTTGGGCCCAGTGTGATGGAATCAAGCAGGTTGAGCACCCACACAAAACTAACATGGAGCTCCTCACTCAAGGCGCTCAAAACTCCAGAGCCAAACACAAGCTCCGTGACCAAGCCATTTCCTGCTGCCATTGAAACTAAGTACCCTTGCAGCATGTAAGTGGAACAGTGGATGTGACACCAAGCGAACTCAGTGTGGTGGTGAATGGAAACTGTAAGAAGCATAGCATAGCTCTTCCAGTGCCAAAACAACTCCACTGACTCATGAACTTCACATGCCATTAGCTGTCCTGGCACCTTTCTAGGAATCCCTGTTTCATCATTTTTGGTCTAATGCCCTTGGAGCACAGTGTGATGGAATTAAGCAGCTTGAGCACACACACAAAACTAAGATGGAGCTCCTCACTCAAGGCTCCCAAAACTCCACAGCCCAACAAATTCAGAGCACTAGCCATTTCCCACTGCCATGGAAACCAAGTGCTTTGGCAGCACATATGTCTGAACATGGATATGACACCTAGGGAAGGTAGGGGGGTAGTGATTATGAATTGCCCGAAGCAGCAGCACAGCTCTTCCTGTGCCAAAACAACTCCACCTGGCTCATGAACTTCAAACCATCAGCTGTCCAAGCAGCTAACTAGGAAACCCTGTTTGATCACTTGCGATCCAATAAAAAATTGTGCACAGTGTGAAGGAAACAAGCAGCTTAGAGACCCATAGAAAACTTACATAAAGCTCCTACCTCAAGGCGCAAAAATTCCACAGCCAAATACAACTTCAGTGCACAAGCCATTTGCCGCTGCCATGGAAACCAAGTGCTCTGACAGCACATATGTCTGAAAGTGGATGTGACACAAGGGAATATAGGTTAGGGGGTGAATGACAGCTGTCCGAAGAAGCAGCAGCACAGCTCTTCCAGTGCCAAAACAACTCCACCTGGCTCAGGAACGTAACATACCATTAGCTCACCTGGCAGCTATCCAGGAAACCCTGTTTGATCACCTCCAGTCTAATGCCCATTGAATCCAGTGTGATCGAAACAAGCATCTTGGGCACCCACAGAAAACTAACATAAAATAGTCACTCAAGGCGCCCAAAACTCCACAGCCAAAGACAAGTTCAGCCCCAAAGCCATTTCCCGCTGCCATGGAAACCAAGTGCTCTGGCAGCACATATGTCTGAACTTGGATATTACACCTAGAGAACTCAGTTTGGTGGTGAATGGCGAAGCAGCAGCACAGCTCTTCCAGTGCCAAATCAACTCCACCTATCTCATGAACTTCACATACCATCAGCTGTCCTGGCAGCATACTATGAAACCCTGTTTGTTCTCTTCCGGTCCAATGCCCATTGAGCCCAGTGTGATGGAATCAATCCACTTGAGAACAATCACATGGAGCTACTCGGTGAAGGCGCCCAAAACTCCACAACCAAAGACAACTTAAACGCCCAAGGCATTTCTTGCTGCCATGGAAACCAAGCGCTCTGGAAGCACATATGTATGCACAGTGGATGTGAGAAGTAGAGAACTCAGTGTGGTGGTGAATGGCAACTGCCCGAAGCAGCAGCACAGCTCTTCCAGTGCCAAAACAATTCCACCTGGCTCATGATCTTCAAAGAGAATCAGCTGTCTTGACAGCTATCTAGGAAACCCTGTTTGGTCAGTTGCGGTCCAATGCCCATGGAGCCCAGTGTGATGGAATCAAGCAGGTTGAGCACCCAAACAAAACTAACATGGAGCTCCTACCTCAAGACGCTCAAACCTCCACAGCCAAAGACAACTTCAGTGCCCAAGCCATTTCCCACTGCCATGGAAACCAAGAGCTTTTGCAGCACATATGTCTGAACGTGGATATGATACCTGGAGAACTCAATGTGGTGGTGAATGTCAATTAACCGAAGCAGCAGCATAGCTCTTCCAGTGCCAAAACAACTATAGCTGCCTCATGAACTTCACATACCATCAGCTGTCCTGGCAGCTATACAAGAAACCCTGTTTGTTCACTTCCGGTACAATGACCATTCAACCCAGTGTGATGGAATCAATCCACATGAGAACCCACACACAAAACTAACATGGAGCTCCTCACTCAAGGATATGAACCTAGGGAAGGTAGTGTGGTGGTGAATGGTACCTGTCAAAAGCAGCAGCACAGTTCTTACTGTGCCAGAACAACTCCACCTGGCTCAGGAACTTCAAATACCATCAGCTATCCTGGCAGCTCTCTAGGAAACCGTGTTTGGTCAATTTCGGTCCAATGCCGATTGAACTCAGTGTGATGGAATCAAGCAGGTTGAGCACCCACACAAAACTAATATGGAGCTCCTCACTCAAGATGCTCAAACCTCCACAGCCAAAGACAAGTTCAACGACCAAGCCTTATCTCACTGCCATGGAAACCAAGTGCTCTGGCATCACATATGTGAAACTGTGGATGTTACAACAAAGGAATATAGGTTCACTGGTGAATGGCACCTGTCCGAACCAGCAGCTCAGCTCTTCCAGACCCAAAACAACTCCACTTTGTTAATGAACTTCAAATACTAACAGCTCTCCTGGCAGCTATCTAGGAAACCATGTTTGATTTCATTCGTTCAAATGCCCATTGAACCCAGTTTGATGGAATCAAGCAGGTTGAGCACCCATACACAACTAACATGGAGCTCCTCACTCAATGCGCTCAAAACTCCAAAACCAAAGACAAGTACAGTGATCAAGCCTTATCTCGCTGCCATGGAAACCAACTGCTCTGGCAGCACATTTTTTTTTTTTAATTTTATTTTAAATTCATTAATTACATTGTATTATGTGACACAGTTTCATAGGTACTGGGATTCTCCCCACCCCTCCCCAAACCCTCCCACCATGGTGGATTCCTCCACCTTGTTGCATAACCACAGTTCAAGTTCAGTTGAGATTCCCCCATTGCAAGCATATACCAAACATAGAGTCCAGCATCTTATTGTCCAGATAAGTTCAACGGCTTCTTAGGTATACACTCTCTGGTCTGAAGACAGAGCCAGCAGACTATCATCCCGATCAATTAAAAGCTCCAACATACCATCAGCAAAAATTTACATCACCATGGAATTAATTGACATAGTAACGAGTAACCAATATGGTAAAAGTGAATGCGATTTCTTATCCACCTTCTGTGACCACCTCATTGACATTTCAATTTAGGTTTATACACAACATATAACATTCATAACATAACTTGTTATACATAACATCGTGTCATCTTAAATTAAGGCAAACATGTGGTATTTAATCTTTTGGGATTGGCTCATTTCCCTTAGCATTATGGTTTCCAGTTTGGCCCATTTGGCCACAAAGAACTGCATTTTGTTTTGTTTAATAGCTGAGTAGTATTCCATGGAGTAGATGAACCATAGCTTTCTTATCCAATCCTCTGTTGATGGGCATTTTGGTTGCTTCCATGTCTTTGCAATTACTGATTGTGCTGCTATGAGCATAGGAGTGCATGTTGGTTTCTCATAAAACAAGTGTTCTGGATATATTCCTAGGAGTGCTATTGCCGGGTCATACAGTATGTTGTATTTGAGTTGTTTGAATGTTCTCCATACTGATTTCCATAGAGGCTGTACCAGCCTGCAGCCCCACCAGCAGTGGAGTAGGGTTCCCTTTTCCCCGCAACCTCGCCAACAAGTGTTGTTGGTGCTTTTATTCATGTGGGCCAGTCTTACTGGCGTTAGGTGGTACCTCATTGATGTTTTAATTTGGATTTCCCTTATTGCCAGGGAACTTGAGCATTTTTTCATATGTTTATTTGCCATTTGGGTTTGTTCCTTTGTGAAGTGTTTGCCCATTTCCCGTGCCCATTTCTTGAGTGGCTTGTTTGTTTTGACATTTTGGTTGTTTTGTAGCTCTTTGTATATTCTGGAGATCAGCCCTCTATCACCTAAGTCGTGTGCAAAGATCTTCTCCCATTCTGTGGGTTGCCTTTTTACTTTGTTGATTGTTTCTCTAGCTGTACAGAAGCTTCTTAGTTTGATGAGGTCCCAATTGTTTATTTTGGTCTTGATTTCTACTGCATTTGGAGTCTTTTTTAGGAAGTGAGGGCCTACCCCTAAGTGTTCCAGTGTGTTTCCAACATTTTCTTCCAAAAGTTTGAAGGTTTCTGGATGTAGGTTTAAATCTTTTATCCATTTGGATTTGATCTTAGTATATGGTGAGAGATGTGGGTCTATCTTTTTGTTTCTGCAGGCTATCAACCAGTTGTCCCAACAGCATTTATTGAACAGACCTTCCCATTTGCCTGGGTTGTCGTTTGTCTTTTTGTCAAAGATTATTTGGCTGTATTTCTGTGGGTTCCCATCTGGTGTTTCTATTCTGCTCCATTGATCTTCTTCTCTATTTTTGTGCCAGTACCAGGCTGTTTTGATAACCACTGCCCTATAGTATGTCCAGAGGTCCGGAACTGTGATTCCCCCTGCTAACTTCCTGTTCTTGAGAATGGTTCTAGCTATTCGTGGTTTTTTGTGTTTCCAGATGAACCTTTGGATCGTTGTTTCCAGGTCTGTGAAGAATGTTTTGGGCAATTTGATTGGGATTGCGTTGAATGTATATATTGCTTTTGGCAGTATAGACATTTTAATGATATTGATTTTACCTATCCAGGAGCATGGGATGTTACTCCATCTTTCTAGATCTTGTTCAATTTCTTTTTTAAGTAGTTTGTAGTTTTCCTCGAATAGGTCTCCTACATTTTTGGTTAGGTTAATTCCCAGATACTTCATGCTTTCCTTTGTTACTTTGAATGGTATCTTGCTGGTTAGATCTTTTTCCAACTTGGGGCTGTTAGCATACACTATGGTGGGTGATCTTAACACCCCACTAACAACTATAGACAGATCAACAAAACAAAAACTCAACAAAGAAACAACAGAGCTTGTACAAACATTAGAACAACTAGACTTGGTAGACATTTATAGAATTTTTTATCCTAAGACCACAGATTATACATTTTTTTCAGCAGTGCATGGCACCTTCTCCAGGATCGACCACATGATAGGACACAAAGCAAATCTAAATAACTTCAAAAAGATAGAAATCATACCATGTACCCTCTCAGACCACCACGGAATGAAACTGGAAATCAGCAATTCAAAATGTCCCAGGAAATATAGAAAATCTTGGAGGCTGAACAATATGCTATTAAACGAACAATGGGTCAGGGAAGAAATTAAAGATGAGATCAAAAAATTTATGGAAACCAATGAAAACTCTGACACAACATTCCAAAACTTGTGGGACACTGCCAAAGCAGTGCTACGGGGTAAACTCATCGCAATTGGAGCTCATGTCAAGGCCCAAGAGAGGCACCAAATACAGGAACTAACCACACACCTCCAGGAATTGGAAAAGCAGCAGCAGATGAGCCCCACACACAACAGGAAACAAGAAATCATCAAAACAAGGGAGGAAATCAACCAGATAGAAATAAAAAAAACCATACACAAAATCAACGAATCAAAAAGCTGGTTTTTTGAAAAGATAAACAAAATAGACACCCCGCTGGCCCGTCTGGCAGCACATTTTGACCAGTGGATGTGACATCTAGAGAACTCAGTTTCGTGGTGAATGGCACCTTCACGAAGCAGCAGCACAGCCCTTCCAGTGTCAAAACACCTCCACCTGGCTCATCAACTTCACACACCATCAGCTTTCCTGGCAGCTATCTAGGAAACCCTGTTTGGTCACTTCCTGTCAAATGCCCATTGAGTCCAGTGTCATAGAATCCAGCCACTTGAGCAAGCACACACAAAACTAACATGTAGCCCCTCACTCAAGGCGCTCAAAATTCCGCAGCCCAACACACCTTCAGTGTCCAAGCCATTTCCCGCTGCCACGGAAATCAAGTGCTCTGGCAGCACATATGTCTGAAAGTGCATGTGACACGTAGGGAACTCAGTGTGGTGGTGAATGGCACCTGTCCGAAGAAGCAGCAGCACAGCTCTTCCTGTGCCAAAACAACTCTACCTGGCTCTTCAATTTCACATATCATCAGCTGTCCAAGCAGCTATCTAGGAAACCCTGTTTTGTCATTTCGGTCCAAAACCCATGGAGCCCAGTGTGATGAAATTAATCAGCTTGAGCAGCCACACAAAACTAACATGCAGCTGCTCACTCCAATGCCCAAAACTGCACAGCCAAGACAAGTTCAGCGCCCAAGCCATTTCTCGTTGCCATGGATACCAAGTGCTATGGCAGCACATATGGGGAACTGTGGATGTGACTCAGAGGGAAAAAAGGTTCGGTGGAGAATGGCAAATACCCCAAGCAGCAGCACAGCACTTCCAGTGCCAAAACAAATCCACCTGGCTCATGATCTTCACATACCATCTGCTGTCATTGCAGCTATCTAGGAAACCCTGATTTGTCCGGTGCGGTCCAATGCCCATGGAGCCCAGTGGGATGGAATCAAGCAGGTTGAGCACCCAAACAAAATTAACATTGAGCTCCTCACTCAAGACGCTCAAACATAGACAGCCAAAGACAAGTTCAGAGCACTAGAGATTTCCCACTGCCATGGAAACCAAGTGCTTTGGCAGCACATATGTCTGAACGTGGAAGTGAAACTTAGGGAAGGTAGTGTGGTGGTGAATGTCAATTGCCCGAAGCAGCAGCACAGCTCTTCCAGTGCCCAAACAACTCCACTTGGCTCATGAACTTAACATAAGATCAGCTGTCCTGGCAGCTATCCAGGACCCTGTTTGGTCACTTGCAGTACAATGCCCATTGAGCCCCATGTGATGGAAATCAGCAGCTTGAGCACCACACAACTAACATGGAGCTCCTCAATCAAAGCGCCTAAAAGTCCACAGCCAAGGACAGGTTCATCGCCCAAACCATTTCCCGCTGCCATGGAAAACAAGTGCTCTGGCAGCACATATGTCTGAAAGTGGATATGAAACCTAGGGAACTCAGTGTGGGGGTGAATGGCAACTTCACGAAGCAGCAGCACAGCTCTTCACCTGCAAAGTAACTCCAACTGGCTCGTGAACTTCAAATACTATCAGCTGTCCAGTCAGCTATCTAGAAAACCCTGTCTGGTCACTTGCAGTCCAATGCCCATGCAAAACAGTCTAATGCAATCAAGCAGGTTGAGCACCTAATCAAAACTAACATGGAAAGCATCACTCAAGGCGCTCAGAACTCCACAGCCAAACACATGTTCACTACCCAAGCCATTTCCCACTGCCATGGAGACCAAGTGCTCTGGAAGCAACTATGTCTGAAAGTGGATATGACACTTAGATAAGGTAGTGTGGTGGTGAATGGCACCTTCACGAAGCAGCAGCACAGCTCTACCAGTGCGAAAACATCTCCACCTGGCTCATCAACTTCACATAACATCAGCTGTCCTGGCAGCTATCTAGGAAACCCTGATTGATCATATCCGATCAATTGCCCATTGAGCCCAGTGTAATGATTTCAAGCAGGTATAACACCCACACAAAGCTAACATGTAGGTCCTCACTCATGGCGCACAAAACTCCACAGCCAAAGACAAGTTCAGCGCTCAAGCCATTTCCCGCTTCCATGGAAACCAAGTGCTCAGGCAGCACATATGTCTGAAAGTGGATATGACACCTAGAGAACCCAGTGTGGTGGTGAATGGTAACTGCCCGAGGTAGCAGCACACCTCTTCCTGTGCCAAAACAACTCCACCTGGCACATGAACTTCACATACCATCAGCTGTCCTGGCAGCTAGTTAGGAAACCCTGTTTGGTCACTTGCGGTCCAATGCCCTTTGGGCCCAGTGGGATGGAATCAAGCTGCTTGATCACACACACTCAACCAACATGGAGCTCCTCACTCAAGGTGCTCAAAACTAAACAGCCAAAGACAAGTTCAGCGCCCAAGCCATTTCCCGCTGCCATGGAAACCAAGTGGTCTGGCAGCACATATGTGGAAAAGTGGATATGACACGTAGGGAAGGTAGTGTGGTGGTGAATGGCAACTGCCTGAAGCAGCAGCACAGCTCTTCCAGTGCCAAAACAACTCCACCTGGCTCATGAACTTCACATACCATCAGTTGTCCTGGCAGCTATCTAGGAAAACCTGTTTGGTCACTTCCGGTCCAATGCCCTTTGAGTCAAGTGTGATGGAATCAAGCAGCTTGAGCACCCACACAAAACTAACATGGAGCTCCTCAGTCCAGGCGTTCATAACTCCACAGCTGAAGGAAAGTTCAGCGCACAGGCCATTTCCTGCTGCCATGGAACCAAGTGCTCTGCAAGCATATATGTGGAACACTGCATGTGACACCTAGATAACTCAGTGTGGTGGTGAATGACAACTGCCGGAAGAAGCAGCAAAGCTCTTCCAGTGCCAAATCAACTCCACCTGGCTCATGAACTTCACATGCCATCAGCTGTCCTGGCAGCTGTCTAGGAAACCCTTTTTGGTCACTTGCGGTCAAATGCTCATTGAGCCCAGTGCACTGAATCCAGCCTCTTGAGCACCCACACAAAACTAGCATGGAGTTCCTTCCTCAAGGCGCTCAATATTCCACAGCCCAATGACCAATTCAGCGTCCAAGCCATTTCCCTCTGCCATGGAAACCAAGTGCTCTGGCAGCATAAATACGGAACAGTGGATGTGACATGTAGGGAATGTAGGTTCTCTGGTGAATAACAACTGACCCAAGCAGCAGCACAGCTCTTTCAGTGCCAAAACAACTCCACCTGGTGCATGAACTTCACATAGCATCAGCTGTACTGGCAGCTATCTAGGAAAACCTGTTTGATCACATCCGATCAAAAGCCCATTGAGCCCACTGTAATGGAATCAAGCAGGTTGAGCAACAACACACAACTAACATGGAGTTCCTCACTCAAGGCGCTTAAAACTCCACAGCAAAACAGAAGTTCAGCGCCCAAGCCATTTCCCGCTGCCATGGAAACCAAGTGCTCTGGCAGCACATATATGGACCAGTGGATGTGACACCAAGGGAACTCAGTGTGGTGGTGAATTGCACCTGTCAAAAGCAGAAGCAGCACAGCTATTCCACTGCCAAATCAATTCCAACTGGCTCATGAACTTCACATGCCATCACCTGTACTGGCAGCTATCTAGGAAACCCTGTTTGGTCACTTCCAGTCCAATGCCCACTGAGCCCAGTGGGATGGAATCAAGCAGCTAGATCACACACACACAACTAACATGTAACTCCTCACTCAAGGCGCTTAAAACTCCACAGCAAAACACATGCCATATAAACCAAATATTCTGGAAGCACATATGTCTGAAAGTGGATATGAAACCAAGGGAAGATAGTGTGGTGGTGAATAACAACTGCCCGAAGCAGCAGCAAAGCTCTTCCAGTGCCAAAACAACTCCACCTGGCTAATGAACTTCACATGCCATCACCTGTCCTGGCAGCTATCCAGGAAACCCTGTTTGGTCACTTGCAGTCCAAAGCCCATTGAGCCCAATGTGATGGAATCAAGCAGCTTGAGCAAACAATCACAAACAACATGTAGCTTCTCCCTCAAGGCACTCAATACTCCACGGCCTAAGACAATTTCAGTGCCCAAGCCATTTCCTGCTGTCATGGAAACCAAGTGCTCTGGCAGCACATATGCCTGAAAAGTGGATGTGACACTTATTGAAGCTAGTGTGGTGGTGAATGGCAAATGCTTGAAGCATCAGCACAGCTCTCCCAGTGCCAAAACAACTCCACCTGGCTCATGAACTTCACATACCATCAGCTGTCTTGGCAGCCAACCAGGAAACCCTGTTTGGTCTCTTGCGGTCGAATGCCCATTGAGCCCAGTAGGATGGAATCAATCAGCTTGAGCACCAACACACATATAACATGTTGCCCATCATTCCAGGCGCTCAAAACTCCACAGCCAGAGAGAACTTACTCACAACAGCCATTTCCCGCTGCCATGGAAACAAAGTGCTCTGGCAGCACATATGACTGAAAGTGAATGTGACATCTATTGAAGCTAGTGTGGTGGTAAATGACAACTGCTCGAGGCAGCAGCACAGCTCTTCCGGTGCCAAAACAACTCCACCTGGCGCATGAGTTTCACATACCATCAACTGTCTTGGCAGCTGTCTAGGAAACCCTGTTTGGTCACTTGTGATCCAATGCCCATTGAGCCCAGTGTGATGGAATCAAGCAGCTTGAGCACCCACACAAAACTAACATGGAGCTCCTCATTCCAGGAATCAATACTCCACAGCCAGAGACATGTTAAACGCCACAGCGATTTCCCGATGCCATGGAAAAAAATTGCTCTGGCGTCACATATGTGGAACAGTTACTGTGACACCTATTATTGGTAGTGTGGTGGTGAATGGCCACTGCCCGAAGAAGCAGCACAGCTCTTCTAGTGCCAAAACAACTCCACCTGGCTCATGAACTTCACATACCGTCAGCTGTCCTGACAGCTAACTAGGAAAACCTGTTTGGTCACTTGCAGTACAATGCCCATGGAGCACAGTGTGATGGAATCAAGCATGTTGAGCACCCACAGAAAACTAAGATGTAGTTACTTAACAAGGCCCTCAAAACACCACAGCCAAAGACAAGTTCAGCGCATAATCCATTTCCCGCTGTCAGGGAAACCAAGTGATCTGGCAACACATATGTGGAACATAAGATGTGACACCAAAGGAATGCAGGTTCGCTGAGAATGGCAACAGTCTAAAGCAGTAGCACAGCTCATCCAGTGCGAAAACAACTCACCTGGCTGATGAAATTCACATACCATCAGCTGTCCACAGGCAGCCACCTCTGTGGAGTGTAGGAAGGTCGTGAGTGGTTCAAGGTCTGCTTTCTTCCGGGAGATGGTTGGGATCAATACCATGGTTGGATATAGGGTTGGAATCAGGGTTAAAATGCTATCTAGGCTTGCGGTTGCAGTGCTGTCAAAGCCTAGATTTCAGGATAGGGCAATGTGGAGTGTTAAGGTTCAATTGAGGCTTGTGATTTGGGTTACTAGTAGGAATAGAGCTAGGATTATGCTTAGGTGGAATTAAGGTGAGGGCTGGGTCCAATGCTAAAATTCAAGTCTAGTAGTGAGGTTACTCTTAGGTTTTGAGGTTTGAGTTATGCTTATCCCAATGGTTAGGGTTAGGGTTAGGGTTAGGGTTAGGGTTAGGGTGAGGGTGAGGGTTCGGGTTAGGGTTAGGGTGAGGGTTCAACTGACAAATAAGATTAGGTCCAGACTTAGGTTTTGTATCTGGCATGAAGTAGGATTTCTGTGAGGATTAGTATTAGGTAAAGAATAGTGTTTGGATTACTGCCAGATACAGAGTTTGGGTTCCATTTCTGGTTCAGGCTTGGTTTGAGTTAGTGCTTTGATTGAGGGTTATTGTTAGGACTGTGGAAAGGACTGTGTGGAATCAGAATACAGTTAGGGTTACACTTGCAGTTAGGATGAAAGCTGTGGCTCCATTGAGGATGAAGAGGTTCTTTTGTGTGAATTTGAGTATCGTGGTGAGGTTCTAGTCTATGTCCGAATGATTATGCTTTGAGCTGAAGTTCATGTTAGGGTGTGGGCTAATGCTAGCGTGAAAGTTGTTGTAGGATTAAGGTTAGGTCCAAATCTAGTGTTAGGTGCAAATCTTGTGGTGAAGGTTTAGGCTAGAGTTGGATTTAGGTTTAGTGTTCTAATGAGGGTGATGATTCACATTAGCATTGCGGTTTAGGTTTAGAAATGTTGCTGGGACTGGGTTCAGTGTTAGGGCTAGGCTTAGTATGACAGTGATGTCTTCTTCTGTCAGGGTTGGAGTTGGTGTTGGGACTCGGGATTTGGTTGGGTAGGGCTAGGATCACTTTTAGGATTGGTGCTAGAGCTAGAGCTAGAGCTAGTATCAGCATGCAGGTTAGGATGATGGCCAGGGTTGGAGATCATCCTGTCTGGCTTTGGGTGTGCTCTAGGTTGTACTTAGCATTCATGCTAGGCTTTGGAAGAGGGGTTGGGTAAGTGCTGTATATCTTACTTTCCAATAAAACGTCGTAATTCTTAAAAGCAAAAGAATTATGGCTACTCTAGCTTGAATTTATGACTGGGGTCAACCTGAGGTTTAGGATTAGGCCTATAGCCTGTCTGCTGATTACATCTATGAAAAGTCAAGAGACTCAGTCAGCCTTACATGCAGGGTTAGTCTCAACTCTTCCTGTAGAAGTAGCCCTAATTCTAATCTTACACCTAGCGCTACTCTCATCAACCTCTGCATTGAATTAACCCTGTCCCAAATACTAACCATCCTTGTCCATCTCTACTCCTAGCCCTAACCTTAGTCCTACGCCAATCGTAATCCCAACTTTTTTACAACAATCTAACCGAAATAGGAGCATTCAAGCTCAACAGAAAGCCAAGCAGAGTCATAGCCCCAAGTGTCAAAAACAACACTAAATATTCCCTTCATTCTGAACCAGCCGGGTTCCTGAAACAAATCTTCCCTGAGGCCAGCCTTTCTGTAACTCTAAGCCAAGCCCAAGAATTTACCTGATCATACCCCTAGACCAAATGAAGACATGATTTCTACTACTAATAATAAGTGCATCCATAGCTCAAACACAAATCAAACTCCTAAAGCCTAACTCCTTTTGTTTTTGTTGAATTCTATTGTTGACAATCTTTATATAGTTGATTTGGGTCAAAAGGTTCAAGGGCTACAGGACAGTGAGTAAGGCTATTATTTCCACATCCTCTTCTTTGACTGTATCTGGGGGTAAATGGGGAGGGAGATAAAGGAAGAATCCCCACCCAGTCTCCTCCCGACCCCAGGTCCCTGATGTGGGGCATGCTGCAAGAGTCCTGCTCAAGTGGGTTCCTTGTTTGTTTCTTGTTTCTCAAGTGGTTTTGATAGTGATGAATTGCTGCCAATCATGCAACTGCAAGCACGATGAGGTCTCTGCAGCATACACTGATTGACACAGTCCATCTTAGAGTCTGTGTTTGCCCAGGTTTTCTCTGCTGATACGTGGCTGAGGTGGCTGATTGACTTGTTCTGTCTTCCGTCTTCTCATGGTTAGGGTTCTGAGTGCAGCAGTTTCAATGGGGAGATCCCCAAAGATCTCCTCTGTGTCTGAGGTATTCCCAGTCCAGATTCTGTCTATACCAGCAAGTCCAGGGCCCGGCACAGCCCATCATCCTGATCAGCTGGTTGTTGCAGTTGCTGGGTTGGTTGTGTTTGCAGGCCTGTCTTCCACTGGAACCAATGCGTCTTGCAGTCCAGCCTGATTCTGCCCAGCACACGCTCGGGCATCACTCTTGCTTCATTCACGTCACTCCCTGTGACTGTCCTGATGACAGGGAGCATTCTGATTGGCTGCATCTCTAAGATCTCACAGGGCTGTGTGGCCCTACAAGCTGTCCAATCAGCAGCTGCCTGGTCATAGCAGCCCAGAATCCTGTAGCCTCAGCATTCTAGAAAAGCCATGGTGACAGGCAGCCTCCTCTGTGGAGTGGAGAAAGATGGTGAGTGGTTCAAGCTCTGCTTTTTTTGTTCCTTCTCGCCACAGACCCTAGCGGAGAAGACGTGCAGACTCCATGGAAGCCAGCAGAGCGTGAGTGTGTGGGGTTGGGTTTCCTTGGAATGTGAGTTTGCAAATCCGCTGACAATGTGGTGAAGCCTAGGACCTTTTCAACACCGGTACTGTGAAAGCATTTCCATTTTCCGTCGATGAGAATCCTTGTGTCTCTTCAAGGAGCCAATCTAATCCTAGTTCTCCATTAGAGGTAGTGTGTGGAAAAATCTATGTGATGTGGATGAGCCAAGCCAAACTGATTTCCATAGGCAGACCTTACATCCTATTTCCTGTCATGGCTCTCAGTGAAGTTTCCCTAGTGCAGTCCATCTCATGTAAGTGGGTTACCATAGTGTAACAGAGATGACTTCTGGGAGATGGTTGGGATCAATACCATGGTTGGATACAGGGTTGGAATCAGGGTTAGAATGCTATCTAGGCTTATGGTTGCATTGATGTCAAAGCCTAGATTTCAGGTTAGGGCAAGGTGGAGTGTTAAGGTTCAATTGAGGCTTGTGATTTGGGTTACTAGTAGGAATAGAGCTAGGATTATGCTTAGGTGGAATTAAGGTGAGGGCTGTGTTCAATGCTAAAATTCAAGTCTAGTAGTGAGGTTACTGTTAGGTTTTGAGATTTGAGATATGCTTATCCCAATGGTTAGGGTTAGCGTTAGGGTGAGGGTTCAACTGACAAATAAGATTAGGTCCAGACTTAGGTTTTGTATGTGTCATGATGTAGGATTTGTGTGAGGATTAGTATTAGGTAAAGAATAGTGTTTGGATTAATGCTGGATAGAGAGTTTGGGTTCCATTTCTGGTTCAGGCTTGGTTTGAGTTAGTGCTTTGATTGAGGGTTATTGTTAGGACTGTGGAAAGGACTGTGTGGAATCAGAATACAGTTAGGGTTACACTTGCGGTTAGGATGAAAGCTGTGGCTCCACTGAGGATGAAGAGGTTCTTTTGTGTGAATTTGAGTATCGTGGTGAGTTTCTAGCCTATGTCCGAATGATTATGCTTTGAGCTGAAATTCATGTTAGGGTGTGGGCTAATGCTAGTGTGAAAGTTGTTGTAGGATTAAGGTTAGGTCCAAATCTTGTGTTAGGTGCAAATCTTGTGGTGAAGGTTTAGGCTAGAGTTGGATTTAGGTTTAGTGTTCTAATGAGGGTGATGATTCAAATTAGCATTGCGGTTTAGGTTTAGAAATGTTGCTGGGACTGGGTTCAGTGTTAGGGCTAGGCTTAGTATGACAGTGATGTCTCCCTCTCTGTCAGGGTTGGAGTTGGTGTTGAGACTCGGGATTTGGTTGGGTAGGGCTAGGATTACTTTTAGGATTGGTGCTAGAGCTAGAGCTAGAGCTAGTATCAGCATGCAGGTTAGGATGATGGCCAGGGTTGGAGATCATCCTGTCTGGCTTTGGGTGTGCTCTAGGTTGTACTTAGCATTCATGCTAGGCTTTGGAAGAGGGGTTGGGTAAGTGCTGTATATCTTACTTTCCAATAAAACGTCGTAATTCTTAAAAGCAAAAGAATTATGGCTACTCTAGCTTGAATTTATGACTGGGGTCAACCTGAGGTTTAGGATTAGGCCTATAGCCTGTCTGCTGATTACATCTATGAAAAGTCAAGAGACTCAGTCAGCCTTACATGCAGGGTTAGTCTCAACTCTTCCTGTAGAAGTAGCCCTAATTCTAATCTTACACCTAGCGCTACTCTTATCAACCTCTGCTTTGACTTAACCCTGTCCCAAATACTAACCTTCATCCTTGTCCATCTCTACTCCTCGCCCTAACCTTAGTCCTACGCCAATCGTAATCCCAACTTTTTTACAACAATCTAACTGAAATAGGAGCATTCAAGCTCAACAGAAAGCCAAGCAGAGTCATAGCCCCAAGTGTCAAAAACAACACTAAATATTCCCTTCATTCTGAACCAGCCGGGTTCCTGAAACAAATCTTCCCTGAGGCCAGCCTTTCTGTAACTCTAAGCCAAGCCCAAGATTTTACCTGATCATACCCCTAGACCAAATGAAGACACGGTTTCTACTACTAATAATAAGTGCATCCATAGCTCAAACACAAATCAAACTCCTAAAGCCTAACTCCTTTTGTTTTTGTTGAATTCTATTGTTGACAATCTTTATATAGTTGATTTGGGTCAAAAGGTTCAAGGGCTACAGGACAGTGAGTAAGGCTATTATTTCCACATCCTCTTCTTTGACTGTATCTGGGGGTAAATGGGGAGGGAGATAAAGGAAGAATCCCCACCCAGTCTCCTCCCGACCCCAGGTCCCTGATGTGGGGCATGCTGCAAGAGTCCTGCTCAAGTGGGTTCCTTGTTTGTTTCTTGTTTCTCAAGTGGTTTTGATAGTGATGAATTGCTGTCAATCATGCAACTGCAAGCACGATGAGGTCTCTGCAGCATACACTGATTGACACAGTCCATCTTAGAGTCTGTGTTTGCCCAGGTTTTCTCTGCTGATACGTGGCTGAGGTGGCTGATTGACTTGTTCTGTCTTCCGTCTTCTCATGGTTAGGGTTCTGAGTGCAGCAGTTTCAATGGGGAGATCCCCAAAGATCTCCTCTGTGTCTGAGGTATTCCCAGTCCAGATTCTGTCTATACCAGCAAGTCCAGGGCCTGGCACAGCCCATCATCCTGATCAGCTGGTTGTTGCAGTTGCTGGGTTGGTTGTGTTTGCAGGCCTGTCTTCCACTGGAACCAATGCATCTTGCAGTCCAGCCTGATTCTGCCCAGCACATGCTCGGGCATCACTCTTGCTTCACTCACGTCATTCCCTGTGGCTGTCCTGATGACAGGGAGCATTCTGATTGGCTGCATCTCTAAGACCTTTTTTTTAATTATTTTTATTAATTATTATGCATTTTGTGACAGTTTCATAGGCTCTGGGAATTCCCCCACCCCTCCTTTCGCCCCTCCCCCCTGGTGGATTCCGCCACCTTGGCGCTGTGTTACAGTTCAAATTCAATCAAGATTCTTTCCTTGCAAATATATACCAAGCATAGAGTCCTGCTATTTATTGTCCAGATGGGTTTAACAGTTTCTTGGGGAGACCATTTCTGGTCCAAAGTTAGAGCTGGTAGATTATCATCCCAGTCAATTAAGAGTCCCAATATACAATTAACAGCAATTTGTAATATTATGGAATTGACATGGTTTTGCGTTACCAGTATGTTAAAAAAAAAAAAAAAATGTTTTTTACCACAACCTATGATTTGCTCATTGACATTTCAATTTTATTTTGTATACAGGACCGTCTGCTATATACCTTAAAATGGCTATAAGGTACCATTCAGCTGCCTCGTGTCTATTTCATTTTAGTATTTAGCCATTTGTTGTGTTGAAATATAATTTTGCTGATCTTGGCAGATTTTAGGATAATCTAGACTGGCTTGTGACTCTAACAAGACATTTGTCGACAATTAAGGTGCAGAACATTTTTTTTGGGGGGTGTGCCGGAAAGTCCCCAACACCACGGTGTAGAGTGACTAATCTTCGTGTCCCACCCTGCGAGGCATGAGCCCATCCATGCCAGCTCTTTCCTGTGAGATTCCAAGCTCTACTTTTTGTTGTTTGTCTATTTATTTTAAGTTTTTTTTAGTTTGTATGATTGTTTGCTATGAGGGGTTTTCAAAGCGATCCTGATGGTCATTGCAAGGGAGGATGGGGGTCCAGAGGTGGAGCCAGGCTCGGACCAGAGAAAGCTCTCGTCCCTGGTCCCGAAGGACGTTTATTGTTCTTCTGTTCTTCTGTTAATTATTCTTTCGCTCAGGGCTTCTGGTTGTCTTTCCGATGACGTTGGTTTCTGCGCGGTAGTGTTTGGGCTTCTTCCATAACCTGCGGAAGCTCCGGTTGGGGGTGGGTGACCTCAGAGTACTCAGCCTCCGAGGGCATCCAATTCCCTGTGGCCTCCTTGGCAGTTGGGATATAGTCCTTGTTGCTCATATTAATAGTTTGTGGTGAAGGTCTGGGAGTTTTCATGGTTGGGATCCAGGCTTTCTCCTTGCCACCTGCTCCACCCTGGTGTGCCCCCCTGCTCCACGCACATGACCTCCTGTTAAGAGGTTGTCAGGATCACACCCGATTCCCCCCTCATGCATTGGTATAGTAGTTTTACTATTGTTTAGTGCAGCTTTGAGTCTGTTGTCTATGAATTACCAAATTTGATCTTGCTAGGCTATATTGTACTTTTTCTCTCACTCTTTTTATGGTCTTCAAAGGCTTCCCTGCACTCCCCCCACCCATTACGGATTAACATAGCGTATTGAGGGTATAGTAGGTTTTACAGTTTTTTGATGTAGATCTTAAGTATTCTGACGTTAATTGTTGGTTTATAGATTATATCGCATTATCTTATTGTATTGGATACAGGTTGTTAGAGATTGCAATAATATTACAATATATAGGTACTATCTTTCAGGTTGTCATCTTTTCATCTCAAATTAAGGCAAACATGTGGTATTTAACCTTTTGGGATTGGTTCATTTCTCTTAGCATGATGGATTCCAGTCAGGCCCATTTGTCCACAAAGAACTGCATTTCATTTTTTTTTTAATAGCTGAGTAGTACTCCATAGAGTAGATGAACCATAGCTTCCTTATCCAGTCTTCTATTGATGGGCATTTTGGTTGTTTGCAGGTTTTTGCGATTGTAGATTGTGCTGCTATGAACATAGGTGTGCATGTTGGTTTCTTGTGTAGCAGATGTTTTAGATATATCCCTAGGAGTGCTATTGCCGGATCATATGGCATGTTGATTTGCAGTGGTTTGAATATTCGCCAAACTGATTCCCATAGAGGCTGTACCAGTCTGCAGACCCACAAGCAGTGGAGAACGGATCCCTTTTCCCCACATCCTCGCCAACATGTGTTGGTGGTATTGTGTATGTGTGCCATCCTTACTGGAGTTAGGTGGTACCTCAAGGTTGTCTTCATTTGGATTTCCCTTATTGCCAGGGAACTTGAGCATTTTTACATATGCTTGTTTGCCATTTGGGTTTGTTCCTTTGTGAAATGTCTGCCCATTTACCGTGCCCATTTCTTGAGTGGCTTGTTTGTTTTGACATTTTGGTTGTTTTGTAGTTCTTTGTATATTCTGGAGATTAGCCCTCTGTCACCTATGTAGTGCGTGAAGATCTTCTCCCATTCTGTGGGTTGCCTTTTTACTTTGTTGATTGTTTCTCTAGCTGTACAGAAGCTTCTTAGTTTGATGAGGTCCCAATTGTTTATTTTGGTCTCGATTTCTACTGCTTTTGGAGTCTCTTTTAGGAAATGAGGGCCTACCCCTAAGTGTTGCAGTGTGTTTCCAACATTTTCTTCCAAAAGTTTGAAGGTTTCTGGATGTAGGTTTAGGACTTTTATCTAGTTAGATTTGATCTTAGTGTATGGTGAGAGATGTGGGTCTAGCTTTTTGTTTCTACAGGCTATCAACCAGTTGTCCCAACAGCATTTATTGAACAGACCTTCCCATTTGCTTGGATTGCTGTCTGTTTTTTGGCAAAGATTAATTGACTGTATCTATGTGTGGGTTCCCGTCTGGTGTTTCTATTCTGCTCCATTGATCTTCCTCTCTATTTTTTACCAGTACCAGGCTGTTTTGATAATCACTGCCCTATAGTATGTCCAGAGGTGCAGAACTGTGATTCCCCCTGCTAACTTCCTGTTCTTGAGAACAGTTCTAGCTATTCTTGTTTTTTGTGTTTCCAGATGAACCTTTGAATCATTGTTTCCAGATCTGTGAAGAATGTTTTGGGCAATTTGATTGGGATTGCGTTGAATGTATATATTGCTTTTGGCAGTATAGACATTTTAATGATATTGATTTTACCTATCCAGGAGCATGGGATGTTACTGCAACTTTCGAGGTCTTGTTCAATTTCTTTTTTAAGTAGTTTGTAGTTTTCCTCAAATAGGTCTCCTACATTTTTGGTTAGGTTAATTCCCAGATACTTCATACTTTTCTCTGTTATTTTGAATGGTATTTTGCTGGTTAGATCTTTTTCCATCTTTGGGCTATTTGCATACACTACGGCTGTTGATTTTTGTTCATTAATTTTGAACCCTGCCACTCTACCAAACTCTCATATAAGTTCTAGCAGTCTCTGTGTTGCGCCTCTTGGCTCTTCTGTATAAAGAATCATGTCATCTGCGTATAGTGAAAGTTTGACTTCTTCATTTCCAATTTGGATTCCTTTAATTTCTTTTTCTTGTCTTATGGCCTCAGCGAGTACCTCTAGGACGATGTTGAACAGCAGTGGAGAAAGTGGACATTCCTGTCTTGTTCCAGATCTCAGTGGGAAGGGTTTCAGTTTTTCTCCATTCAGTATGATGGTGGCGTTGAGTTTTTCATATATTGCTTTGATAATGTTGTGGATTTTTCCATGTATGCCTACCTTGGTTATGGCTTTTAGCAGGAAGTGGTGTTGGCTTTTGTCGAAAGCTTTTTCTGCGTCTATTGATACTATCTTGTGGTACTTGTTTTGCAATTTTTGGATGTGGTGTATCACATTTATGGATTTTCGGATGTTGAACCACACCTGCATTCCAGGGACGAATCCTACTTGATCTGGATGAATAATCTGTCTGATGTGTTTTTGAATTCTATTGGCTAGGATTTTGTTGAGTATCTTAGCATCAATGTGCATCAGAGAGATAGGTCTGTAGTTTTCTTCTCTGTAGGATCTCTGTCCGGTTATGGGATTAAGGTTATGTTGGCTTCATAGAATGAGTTTGGAAGGGTCGCTGCCTTTTCTATTGTATTGAAAAGTTTGTAGAGTATTGGGGTTAGTTCTGTTCGGAATGTTTTGTAGAATTCTGTAGTGTAGCCATGTGGGCCTGGGCTTTTCTTTGTTGGGAGATCTTTAATCACTGACTCAATCTCTGCTTCAGTTATGGGTTTGTTAAGGTCGTTTGTTGCCTCTGTGCTAAGTTTTGGCAGGTGGTGGAAGTCTAAGAACTTTTCCATTTCTTGGTGGTCTTCTGATTTGTTGGAGTACAGTGCTTTGTAGTAATTTCTAATTATGGCCTTAATGGATGCGGTGCCTGTTGTTATGTTGCCTTTTTCATCTTTGATGCTGTTAATTCTTGCTGTTGTTATGTTGCCTTTTTCATCTTTGATGCTGTTAATTCTTGCTTTCTCTTGGTTTTTCTTTGTCAGTAGGGCCAGCGGGGTGTCTATTTTGTTTATCTTTTCAAAAAACCAGCTGTTTAATGAATTGATTTTGTGTATGGTTTTTTTTATTCCTATATGGTTGATTTCCTCCCTTGTTTTGATGATTTCTTGTTTCTTGTTGTGTGTGGGGCTCATCTGCTGTTGCTTCTCCAATTCCTGGAGGTGTGTGTTTAGTTCCTGCATTTGGCGCCTCTCTTGGGCCTTGACATGAGCTCCAATTGCGATTAATTTACCCTGTAGCACTGCTTTGGCTGTGCCCCACAAGTTTTGGAATGTTGTGTCAGAGTTTTCATTGGTTTCCATAAATTTTTTGATCTCATCTTTAATTTCTTCTCTGACCCATTGTTCGTTGAATAGCATATTATTCAACCTCCAAGAGTTGCTGTATTTCCTGGGGCATTTTGAACTGCTGATTTCGTTTCATTCCGTGGTGGTCTGAGAGGGTACATGGTATGATTCCTATCTTTTTTAAGTTACTTAGATTTGCTTTGTGTCCTATCATGTGGTCGATCCTGGAGAAGGTGCCATGTACTGCTGAAAAAAATGTATAATCTGTGGCCTGAGGATAAAAAGTTCTATAAATATCAACCAAGTCCAGTTGTTCTATTGTTTGTATGAGCTCTGTTGTTTCTTTGTTGAGTTTTTGTTTTGTTGATCTGTCTATTGTTGTTATTGGGGTGTTAAGATCACCCACTACTATTGTGTGCATATCTATGTCTCCTCTTAAGTCTGTAAGTAATTGCTTCACATAGCTAGACACGTTGGGATTTGGTGCATATATGTTCACGATGGTAATTGCTTGCTGATGGATCAATCCTTTCACCAATATATAATGTCCTTCTCTGTCCTTTTTGATGTCTGTAAGCTTGAAGTCTATATCGTCTGAAATTAAGACAGCTACGCCAGCCTTTTTTTCTCATCCATTGGCATGAAATATCTGTTTCCTTCCCTTCACTTTAAATTTCTTAGAGGCTTTTCTGGTTAGATGTGTCTCTTGTAGGCAACAGATAGTTGGATCTTGTTTGATAACCCATTCCGTTAATCTGTTCCTTTTGATTGGTGAGTTTAGACCATTTGTGTTAAGAGTCAATATTGAGATGTTGCGATTTTGCCCTGCCATACATATGTGTCTTTGTGGGTGTTGGTAACTGTGTAATTACCCCTCCTTGTGTGGACTTTAGTTGGGGAGATTTTCCTGTTTGCCATTTTTGCTTGTGGTTTGCCCCTGTTTTTTCTGGATTTAGCACGTTTCTAAGGAGATTTTGAAGAGTTGGTTTTGTGCTGGCATATTCTTCAAGTTTCTCTTTGCTATGGAAGTATCTGATTTCATTCTCGAATATAAATGAGATCTTTGCTGGGTACCTTAATTTAGGTTGACATTTGTTCTGTTTCAGGATTTGGAAGATCTTTGTCCATTTTCTCCTTGCTTGTAGAGTCTCTTCAGAGAAGTCAGCAGTGATTCTGATTGGTTTTCTCCTATATGTGATCTTTTCTCTGCTTCATACTTGTCTCAGGACTCTTTCCTTGTCCTCATTGGAGTGGAACTTGAGCACCATGTGTCTGGGTGAGGATGTGTTTGGATCATATCTATTGGGAGTTCTCTGTCCATCCTGGATTTTGGTTGGGTTCATGTTCCAAGTGTTTTGGAAGTTTTTCTGTATAATTTCGTTGAACACCGTTTGCATTCCTGATTCTCTTTCTGCTCCTTCGGCAAGTCCCATAATTCTAATATTAGATTTTCTTAGGTTTTCTTTCATCTCCTGAATGGTCTTATTGGCTTTGTTCAGGCTTGTTTCTAGCTGTTCAATGAGCTGGGTGTGATCATTTTGTGTGTCTTCGGTTTCAGAGATCCTCTCTTCTGCTGTATTTATTCTGTTAGTTAGGCTCTCAAGTTTGTGCTCTAAGTCAAGGATTTTGGTTTTGACTTGCTGCATTTCTGTGACTATGTGGTTCTTGAATTCCTTGAAGTCTTCCCAGTTCTTCTCATTGTCTCTGACAGCTTTTCACATTATTTTTTTTAAAATTCCTTGTCTGGTAGAGCTTCCATGTCTTCATCTCGTATCTCCGAAATAGATATTGGCTTTTGGTCTTTTTTTTGGTGGGGTATTGCCACTCTCATCCGGTTCATTGCCTTTTCTGAAGTTTCTTCTCATTGCGTTATTGTTTCTTGTTGATTACAGGAATGTATTCTATGATTTGTTTATCTACAGTTTCTGGTCATTGTGCAGTAGTTTGGAGGAAGTGTGAGTTCGGTTTACTTATGAAGGAGAATTTCTTTGAGTTCTATTGGAGACGTTTTGTGAGGGGGGATAGTTATATCAAACCCTGAATGTCTATAACCCTCTGTTGCTTGGTTTCTCTAAGGTCTACTGGTTAGACCTTTCGTACTGTGTGCGTCTTCAGGTGTAGGGCTTAGTAGCAGCATTTTGTAGCTTCAAGGATCCTTGTCTGTAGATTTGAGGCGGATTTTGAAGACCCCTAGCGCATCTCAGGCCTGTGGGGGAGTATGTGTCAGGCCGTTGGGAGCTCTAGCTATGTGTATCTGAGCCACTGTTTCAGGGCCTGCAGTTGTGGAGTTGCCCAACCCTGGCCTGATGTGAAACTCAGATGTTGGTGAGCTATGGGGTTTGCCCAGAGGGATTCATCAGAGGAAATGAAGCTGCACTTCCCGCCTCAGGCGCCCGCCTCTGTGGAAGTAGCTCTAATTCTAATCTTACACCTAGCGCTACTCTCATCAACCTCTGCTTTGACTTAACCCTGTCCCAAATACTAACCTTCATCCTTGTCCATCTCTACTCCTCGCCCTAAGCTTAGTCCTAAGCCAATCGTAATCCCAACTTTTTTACAACAATCTAACTGAAATAGGAGCATTCAAGCTCAACAGAAAGCCAAGCAGAGTCATAGTCCCAAGTGTCAAAAACAACAGTAAAGATTCCCTTCATCCTGAACCAGCCAGGTTCCTGAAACAAATCTTCCCTGAGGCCAGCCTTTCTGTAATTCTAAGCCAAGCCCTAGACTTTACCTGATCATATCCCTAGACCAAATGATGGCCCGATTTCTACTACTAATAATAAGTGCATCCATAGCTCAAACACAAATCAAACTCCTAAAGCCTAACTCCTTTTGTTTTTGTTGAATTCTATTGTTGACAATCTTTATATAGTTGATTTGGGTCAAAAGGTTCAAGGGCTACAGGACATTGAGTAAGGCTATTATTTCCACATTCTCTTCTTTGACTGTATTTGGGGGTAAATGGGGAGGGAGATAAAGGAAGAATCCCAACCCAGTCTCCTCCTGACCCCAGGTCCCTGATGTGGGGCATGCTGTGAGGGTCTGCTCAAGTGCGTTTTTTGTTTCTTGTTTCTCAAGTGGTTTTGATAGTCATGAATTGCTGCCAATCATGCAACTGCAAGCACAAGGAGGTCTCTGCAGCATACACTGATTGACACAGTCCATCTTAGAGTCTGCGTTTGCCCAGGTTTTCTCTGCCGATACGTGGCTGAGGTAGGTGATTGACTTGTTCTGTCTTCCGTCTTCTCATGGTTAGGGTTCTGAGTGCAACAGTTTCAATGGGGAGATCCCCAAACATCTCCTCTGTGTCTGAGGTATTCCCAGTCCAGATTCTGTCTATACTAGCAAGTCCAGGGCCTGGCACAGCCCATCATCCTGATCAGCTGGTTGTTGCAGTTGCTGGGTTGGTTGTGTTTGCAGGCCTGTCTTCCACTGGAACCAATGCGTCTTGCAGTCCAGCCTGATTCTGCCCAGCACACGCTCGGGCATCACTCTTGCTTCACTCACTTCACTCCCTGTGGCTGTCCTGATGACAGGGAGCATTCTGATTGGCTGCATCTCTAAGACGTCACAGGGCTGTGTGGCTCTACACAAGCTGTCCAATCAGCAGCTGCCTGGTCATAGCAGCCCGGAATCCTGTAGCCTCAGCATTCTAGAAAAGCCCTGGTGACAGGCAGCCTCCTCTGTGGAGTAGAGAATGATGGTGAGTGGTTCAAGCTCTGCTTTCTTTGTTCCTTCTCACCGCTTAGACCTAGATTTCCAGTTTCATTCCGTGGTGGTCTGTGAGGATACATGGTATGATTCCCATCTTTTTTGATGTTATTTAAGTTTGCTTTGTGTCCTATCATGTGGTTGATCCATGGTTAAGGTGCCATGTTTGCTGAAAAAATGTATAATCTGTGTCTGTATTTCTAAGCCTAGGTAGCTAATCTAATTGCAAATGATATAAACTTCAAGCTGACAGACATCAAAAGAGACAGGGAAGATCATTGTATATAGCTGAAGAGACTGATACATCAAGAAGTAATCACCATTGTGAATATATATGCACCAAATTCCAACGTTCCTAGCTACATGAAGCAATTACTTACAGACTTAAGAGGAGACATTGATATGCACACAATAATAGTGGGTGACCTTACCACCCCACTAACAACAATAGACAGATCAAAAAACAAAAACTCAACAAAGAAACAACAGAGCTCATACAAACCATAGACATTATAGAACTTTTTATCCTCAGGCCACAGATTTTACATTTTTTTCAGCAGAATATGGCACCTTCCCCAGCAATTCAAAATGCCCCAGGAAATACAGAAACACCTGGATGTTGAAAAATATACTATTAAACGAACAATGGGTCCGAGAAGAAATTAAAGATGAGATCAAAAAAATTATGGAAACCAATGAAAACTCTGACACAACATTCCAAAACTTATGGGACACAGCTGAAGCAGTATTGCGGGGTAAATTCATGGCAATTGCAGCCCATGTCAAGGCCCAAGAGAGGGCCCAAATACAGGAACTAAACACACACCTCCAGAATTTGGAAAAACAACAGCAGATGGGCCCCACACACCACAGGAAACAATAAATCATCAAAACAAGGGAGGAAATTAATCAGATAGAAACAAAAAAACTATACACAAAATCAATGAATCAAAAAGCTGGTTTTTTGAAAAGATAAACAAAACAGACACCCTGCTGGCCCGACTGACAAAGAAAAAAACAAGAGAAAGTAAGAATTAACAGCATCAAAAATGAAAAAGGCAACATAACAACAGACACTGCAACCATTAAGAACATAATCAGAAATTACTACAAAGCACTGTAATTCAACAAATCAGAAGACCACCAAGAAATGGAAGAGTTCTTATACTTCTACCACCTGCCAAAACTTAGCCCAGAGGCAACAAAAGAACTGAACAAACGCTTACCTGAAGCAGAGATTGAATCAGTGATTAAAGATCTCCCAACAAAGAAAAGCCCAGGCCCACATGGCTACACTACAGAATTCTACAAAATATTCTGAACAGAACTGACCCCAATCCTCTATCACCTCTTGAATACAATAAAAGGCAACTCTTCCAAACTCATTCTATGAAGCCAACATCACCTTAATCCCAAAACCTGATAGAGACCCAACTGAGAAGGAAAACTACAGACCTATTTCTCTGATGAACATCGACACTAAGATTCTCAACAAAATCCTAGCCAATAGAATTCAAAAACACATCAGACAGATTATTCATCCAGATCAAGTAGGATTCATCCCTGGAATGCAGGGATGGTTCAAGATCCGGAAATCCATAAATGTGATACACCACATCCAAAAATTGCAAAACAAGTACCACAAGATAGTATCAATAGACGCAGAAAAAGCTTTCGACAAAAGCCAACACCACTTCCTGCTAAAAACCATAACCAAGGTAGGCATACATGGAAAAATCCACAACATAATCAAAGCAATATATGAAAAACTCAACACAAGCATCATACTGAATGGAGAAAAACTGGAACCCTTCCACTGAGATCTGGAACAAGACAAGGATGTCAGCTTTCCCCACTGCTGTTCAACATCGTCCTAGAGGTACTCGCTGAGGCCATAAGACAAGAAAAAGAAATCAAAGGAATCCAAATGGGAATTGAAGAAGTCAAGCTTTCACTACAAGCAGATGACATGATTCTCTACATAGAAGACCCAAGAGACTCAATACAGAAACTGCTAGATCTTAAATGAGAGTTTGGAAGAGTGGCAGGATACAAAATTCATGAACAAAAGTCAACAGCCTTAGTGTATGCAAATAGCCCCAAGATGGAAAAAGACCTAACCAGCAAGATGCCGTCCAAAATAACAGAGAAAAGTATGAAGTATCTGGGAATTAACCTAACCAAAAATGTAGACCTATTTGAAGAAAACTACAAACTACTTAAAAAAGAAATTGAACAAGACCTCAAAAGATGGACTAACATGCCATGCTCCTGGATAGGTAAAATCAATATCATTAAAATGTCTATACTGCCAAAAGCAATATATACATTCAACGCAATCCCAATCAAATTGCCCAAAACATTCATCATGGAACTGGGAACAATGATTCAAAGGTTCATTTGGAAACACAAAAAACAAGAATAGCTAGAACTGTTCTCAAGAACAGGAAGTTAGCAGGGGAAATCACAGTTCCAGACCTCTGGACATACTATAGGGCAGTGATTATCAAAACAGCCTGGTACTGGTAAAAAATAGAGAGGAAGATCAATGGAGCAGAATAGAAACACCAGACGGGAACCCACACAGATACAGCCAAATAATCTTTGACAAAAACACAAACGACAACCCAGGCAAATGGGAAGGTCTGTTCAATAAATGCTGTTGGGACAACTGGTTGATAGCCTGCAGAAACAAAAAAATAGACCCACATCTCTCACCATACACTAAGATCAAATCCAAATGGATAAAAGATTTAAACCTACATCCAGAAACCTTCAAACTTTTGGAAGAAAATGTTGGAAACACACTGCAACACTTAGGGGTAGGCCCTCACTTCCTAAAAAAGACTCCAGATGCAGTAGAAATCAAGACCAAAATAAACAATTGGGACCTCATCAAACTAAGAAGCTTCTGTACAGCTAGAGAAACAATCAACAAAGTAAAAATGCAACCCACAGAATGGGAGAAGATCTTCGCACACGACATAGGTGATAGAGGGCTAATCTCCAGAATATACAAAGAGCTACAAAACAACCAAAATGTCAAAACAAACAACCCACTCAAGAAATGGGCACGGGAAATGGGCAGACACTTCACAAAGGAACAAACCCAAATGGCAAATAAACATATGAAAAAATGCTCAAGTTCCCTGGCAATAAGGGAAATCCAAATTAAAACATCAATGAGGTACCACCTAACGCCAGTAAGACTGGCCCACATGAATAAAAGCACCAACAACACTTGTTGGCGAGGTTGTGGGGAAAAGGGAAACCTACTCAACTGCTGGTGGGGCTGCAGGCTGGTGGTACAGCCTCTATGGAAATCAGTATGGAGAATATTCAAACAACTCAAATTCAACATACCGTATGATCCAGCAATAGCACTCCTAGGAATATATCCAGAACACTTGTTCTATGAGAAACCAACATGCACTCCTATGTTCATAGCAGCACAATCAGTAATTGCAAAAACATGGAAGCAACCAAAATGCCCATCAACAGAGGATTGGATAAGAAAGCTATGGTTCATCTACTCCATGGAATACTACTCAGCTATTAAAAAAAAACAAAATGCAGTTCTTTGTGGCCAAATGGGCCAAACTGGAAACCATAATGCTAAGGGAAATGAGCCAATCCCAAAAGGTTAAATACCACATGTTTGCCTTAATTTAAGATGATATGATGTTATGTATAACATGTTATGTTTTGAGTGTTATATGTTGTGTATAAACTAAAATTGAAGTACAGGTGAGGTGGTCACAGAAGGTGGCTGGGAACCCGCATTTACTTTTACCATATTGGTTACTCATTACTATGTCAATTAATTCCATAATGATGTAAATTTTTGCTGATGGTATGTTGGAGCTTTCAATTGACTGGGATGATACTCTGCTGGCTCTGTCATCAGACCAGAGAGGGTATACCTAAGAAGCCGTTGAACTTGACGGGACAATAAGATGCTGGACTCTATGCTTGGTATACGCTTGCAATGGGGAAATCTCAACTGAACTTGAGCTGTGGTTATGCAACAAGGTGGAGGAATCCACCATGGTGGGAGGGTTTGGGGAAGGGTGGGGAGAACCCAAGTATCTATGTAACTGTGTCACATAATACAATGTAATTACTGAAGTTAAATAATAAATAATTTTAAAAAAGTAAAAAAAAAAAAGAATATATAGAAATTCCAAAATGCTTATGGAATTAAAAGGTAATTTCTCAACCAGAGAGGGTATACCTAAGAAGCCATTGAACTTGACTGTACAATAAGATGCTGGACTCTATGTTTGGTATATGCTTGCAATGGGGAATCTCAACTGAACTTGAACTGTGGTTATGCAACAAGGTGGAGGAATCCACCATGGTGAGAGGGTTTGGGGAGGGGTGGGGAGACTCCAAGTACCTATGAAACTATGTCACATAATACAATGTAATTAATGAATTAAAAATAATAAATAAAGAAAAAAAAACTAAAAAAAAAAAAGAATTCAAAAACACATCAGACAGATTATTCATCCAGATCAAGTAGGATTCATCCCTGGAATGCAGGGATGGTTCAACATCCGAATATCCATAAATGTGATACACCACATCCAAAAATTGCAAAACAAGTACCACAAGATAGTATCAATAGACGCAGAAAAAGCTTTCGACAAAAACCAACAAAACTTCCTGCTAAAAACCATAACCAAGGTAGGCATACATGGAAAAATCCACAACATAATCAAAGCAATATATGAAAAACTCAACACAAGCATCATACTGAATGGAGAAAAACTGGAACCCTTCCACTGAGATCTGGAACAAGACAAGGATGTCAGCTTTCCCCACTGCTGTTCAACATCGTCCTAGAGGTACTCGCTGAGGCCATAAGACAAGAAAAAGAAATCAAAGGAATCCAAATGGGAATTGAAGAAGTCAAGCTTTCACTACAAGCAGATGACATGATTCTCTACATAGAAGACCCAAGAGACTCAATACAGAAACTGCTAGATCTTAAATGAGAGTTTGGAAGAGTGGCAGGATACAAAATTCATGAACAAAAGTCAACAGCCTTAGTGTATGCAAATAGCCCCAAGATGGAAAAAGACCTAACCAGCAAGATGCCGTCCAAAATAACAGAGAAAAGTATGAAGTATCTGGGAATTAACCTAACCAAAAATGTAGGAGACCTATTTGAAGAAAACTACAAACTACTTAAAAAAGAAATTGAACAAGACCTCAAAGGATGGACTAACATGCCATGCTCCTGGATAGGTAAAATCAATATCATTAAAATGTCTATACTGCCAAAAGCAATATATACATTCAACGCAATCCCAATCAAATTGCCCAAAACATTCATCATGGAACTGGGAACAATGATTCAAAGGTTCATTTGGAAACACAAAAAACAAGAATAGCTAGAACCGTTCTCAAGAACAGGAAGTTAGCAGGGGAAATCACAGTTCCAGACCTCTGGACATACTATAGGGCAGTGATTATCAAAACAGCCTGGTACTGGTAAAAAATAGAGAGGAAGATCAATGGAGCAGAATAGAAACACCAGACGGGAACCCACATAGATACAGTCAATTAATCTTTGACAAAAAGACAAACGACAACCCAGGGAAATGGGAAGGTCTGTTCAATAAATGCTGTTGGGACAACTGGTTGATAGCCTGCAGAAACAAAAAAAATAGATCCACATCTCTCACCATACACTAAGATCAAATCTAAATGGATAAGAGATCCAGAAACCTTCAAACTTCTGGAAGAAAATGTTGGAAACACACTGCAACACTTAGGGGTAGGCCCTCACTTCCTAAAAAAGACTCCAGATGCAGTAGAAATCAAGACCAAAATAAACAATTGGGACCTCATCAAACTAAGAAGCTTCTGTACAGCTAGAGAAACAATCAACAAAGTAAAAATGCAACCCACAGAATGGGAGAAGATCTTCGCTCACGACATAGGTGACAGAGGGCTAATCTCCAGAATATACAAAGAGCTACAAAACAACCAAAATGTCAAAACAAACAAGCCACTCAAGAAATGGGCATGGGAAATGGACAAACACTTCACAAAAAAACATACCCAAATGGCAAATAAACAGATGAAAAAATGCTCAAGTTCCCTGGCAATAAGGGAAATCCAAATTAAAACATCAATGAGGTATCATCTAACGCCAGTAAGACTGGCCCACATGAATAAAAGCACCAACAACACATGTTGGCGAGGTTGCGGGGAAAAAGGATCCCTACTCCGCTGCTGGTGGGGCTAGTGGAGCTGCTGGTGGTACAGCCTCTATGGAAATCAGTATGGAGAACATTCAAACAACTCAAAATCGACATACCGTATGATCCAACAATAGCACTGCTAGGAATATACCCAAATCACCTGTTTTATGAGAAGCCAACATGAACCCCTATGCCCATAGCAGCACAATCAGTAATTGCAAAAACATGGAAGCAGCCAAAATGCCCATCAACAGAGGATTGGATAAGAAAGCTATGGTTCATCTACTCCATGGAATATTACTCAGCTATTAAAAAAAAAATGCAGTTCTTTGTGGCCAAATGGGCCAAACTGGAAACCATAATGCTAAGGGAAATGAGCCAATCCCAAAAGGTTAAATACCACATGTTTGCCTAAATTTAAGATGATATGATGTTATGTATAACATGTTATGTTAGGTTTGTTATATGTTGTGTATAAACTAAAATTGAAATGTCAATGAGGTGGTCACAGAAGGTGGATAAGAACTCGCATTTACTTTTACCATATTGGTTACTCATTACTATGTCAATTAATTCCATAATGATGTAAATTTGTGCTGAACGTATGTTGGAGTTTTTAATTGATCAGGATGATACTCTGCTGGCTCTGTCTTCAGACCAGAGAGGGTATACCTAAGAAGCCGTTTTACTTGACTGGACAATAAGATGCTGGAATCTATGTTTTGTATATGCTTGCAATGGGGGAATCTCAACTGAACTTGAACTGTGGTTATGCAACAAGGTGGAGGAATCCACCATGGTGGGAGGGTTTGGGGAGGGGTGGGGAGAATCCAAGTACCTATAAAACTGTATTACATAATACAATATAATTAATGAATTAAAATTAATAATAATAATAAAACAAACAAAAAAAGAACCCATGATACTTGGAAATGGGGAGGAAGAGCAGGGAAATCTTGCATCACCCAGAAGGTGTGAGGAAGACAGGAAATATAACCTATCAGGATCATAACTGGTAACTAATAGACAACAGACTCGAATTAGCATTAGACAATAGCAAAACTACAAAGGCAAATGGGAGAATCAAGAGTAATCCTAACAACCTCTTAACAGGAGGTCATGCGCATAGAGCAGGGAGGGGTCCCCAGAGTGGAGCAGGCAGACATTAGGAGGCTTTTATCCCAAACCTGAAGACTACTAGATCCTCACCAAGGACTATCAGTATGAGTACCAAGGATTACGTCCCTACTGCCAAGGAGACCACGGGGAAATGGAGTGCCTTCGGAGACCAAGAACTCTGAAGTCACCCACCCCCATTTGGATCTACCACATAGGATGGAAGAAGCCCAAATCCTGCCTTGCAGGATCCAAGGTCATTGGAACAACAACCAGGATCCCTGAGCAGTCTGCAGAAACAGAAGAACAGTAAACTTCCTTCGGGACTAGGAAGAGGAGCTTTCTCTGGTCCTTTTCTGCTTCCAATTTTGGGTCCCCACCCCCTCTCATCATAACCATCACGAGCATTCCAGAAATCCCTCAAAACAAACAAGTAAACAAAACTAGAATAGATAGACAGAGAACAACAAGGAAAGCTTAGAAACAGACAGGAAACATTCAGCGGGGATGCACTTATAACTCACTGGGTGGGACACAAAGATTCGTTACTCCTCACTGGGGTATGGAAGATTTCTCTGCACACCCCTCCGAAACATGCTCACCTAAACAGTTGACATATATCCTGTTAGAATCATAGAGTTAGACCACCTGAAAAACAGCCAGGTTCGACGAAAACATGCTTCAATGCTATAAACTGCTAAAGACTAAAATTAAAATACGCATGAGACACCTGAATAGCAATCTATAGCCATTTTAAGGTGTATAGAGCACGATTGAATATAAAACAAAATTGAAATGTCTAAGAAGAATTCACAGGTTGTGGTTGAGAACCTGCATTTTCCTAGTAATATATTAGTTAATCAATACTATGTCAATTAATGGCACAATGTTGTAAATGGTTGGAAATATTATGTTGGGGCTTTTAATGGATTGGGATGATACTCTGCCGGCTCTACCTTCAGACCAGAGATGGTCTCACAAACAAACCATTGAACTTACCAGGACAATAAGATGCTGGACTTTATGCTTGGTAAATACCTCCAATGAAAGAATGTCAACTGAATTTGAATTATGGAAATGCAACAAGGTGGAGCAATCCCCCATTGGGGAGCGTGTGGGGAGGAACAGGGAGAATCCCAGTACATAAAAAATGTATCACATAATGAAATGTAATTAATTTAAAAAATGAAATGCAATAAAAATATGTTGAAAAAAAAGAAACCAAGTGCTTTCACAGCACATATGTATGAAAGTGGACATGACACTTGGCGAACTCAGTGTGTTGGTGAATGGCAACTGCCTGGAGAAGCCGTACAGCACGTCCAGTGCCATAACAAATTGGCCTGTCTCCTTCACTTCACATACCATCAGAGGTCCAAACAGGTCTCCAGGAAATCTTGTTTGGTCACTTCCTATCCAATGCTCGCTGAGCCCAGGCTGATGGAATGTGTAGGCTTAGCAACAGCACAGAACAACGATGGAGATCCACAATCAAGGCGTGACAAACTCGACACCCAGAAACAGTTTCAGCGCAAAAGCCATTTCCCGCTGCCATGGCAACCAAGTGCTCTGGCAGCACACATATCTGAAACTCGACATGACACCTGGGGAACTCAGTGTGTTGGTGAATGACAATTGCCCAAATCAACAGAAGAGCTCTCCCAGTGCCAAAACAAATCGGCCTGGCTCATTCACTTCACATACCATCATCTGTCCTGGCAGGTCTCCCGAAAACCAAGTTTGGTTACTTCCTATCCAATGTCAACTGAGCCCAGGTTGATGGAATCAAGAGGGTTGAATATCCACACAAAACAAAGATGGAGATCCTCATTCAAGGCGTGAAAACCTGGATGGCCAGAGAGAATTTCAGCGTCCATGCCATTTCCAGCTGCTATGGAAACCAAGAGCTCTGGCAGCACACATTTCTGAAAGCGGCTGGGATGTGACACTTGGAGAACACTGTGTGTTGGTGAATGGCAACTGCCCGAAGCAGCAGCACAGCTCTTCTAGTGCCAAAACAGCTCAACCTGGTTCATTCAGTTCAAATACTATAAGCTGTCCTTGCAGGTCCCGGGGAAAACGTGTTTGGTCACTTTTGTCCAATGCCTATAGAGTCCAGTATGATATAATTTATAGGTTAAGTAAATGCAGAAAACAAAGATGGAGATCCTCACGACTGGCGTGACAAACTCGATAGCCACAGAGCATGGCAGCGCCCAAGCCATTTCCAGCTGCCATGGAAATCAAGTGCTCTGGCAGCACATATGTCTGAAAATTGCTGGAAGGTGAAACTTGGAGAACTCTGTGTGTTGGTGAATGACACCTGCCCGAAACTGCAGCACAGGTCTCCCAGTGTGAAAACAACTCCACCTGGTTCTTTCACTTCACATACCATCAGCTGTCCTGTCAGGTCTCTGGGGAATCTTGTTTGGTCACTTCCTGTGAAATGCCCATTGAGCCCCGGGTGATGTAATTTATATGTTCAGCAACCGCACAAAACACAGATGGAGATCCTCACAGAATCCATGTAAAACGACACAACCAAAGAGAAATTCAGTGCCCAAGCCATTTCCTGCTGCCATGGAAACGAAGTTCGATGGCAGCACTAATGTCTGTAATTGGATGTGAAACGTAGGGAACTCAGTGTATGGTGAATGGAAACTGCCTAAAGCGGCAGCAGAGCTCTTCCAGTGCCAAAACAACTCCACATGGGTCATTCACTTCACATACCATCAGCTGCCGAAACAGATCTCCAGGAAATCTTGTTTGGTCCCTTCTTTCCAATGCCCATTGAGCCAAGGGGGAAGGAATCCAGAAGGTTGAGCACACTCACAAAACAAAGATGGAGATCCTGAAAGAATTCATGTAAAACTCCCAAGCGAGAGAGAAGGTCAGCTCCAAACACATATCCACCTGCCAAAGAAACCAATTGCTCTGGAAGCACATATGACTCAAGGTGGATGTGACAGATGGCGAACTCTGTGTGGTGGTGAATGGCAAATTCCCAAAGCACCAACACAGCTATTCCAGTGCCAAAACAACTCAACCTGGGTCACTCACTTCGCATACCATCAGCTGTCCTTAAAGATCTCCCGGAAATCCTGTTTGGTCATTTCCTGTCCAATGCCCATTGAGGACATTGGGATAAAATCAAGCAGGTTGAGGACCCATAGAAAACAAAGAAGGTGATCCTCAAAGAATTCATTTAAATCTCCACAGACAGAGAAGAGTTCAGTGCCCAAGCCATTTCCCGCTGCCATTGAAACCAAGAATTCTGGCAGCACGTAAGTAAAACAGTGGATGTGACACCAAGACAACTCTTGTTGTGGTGAATGGCAAATACCCGAAGCAGCATCAGTAAAGCTCTTCCGGTGAAAAAAACAACTCCACCTGCTTCATGAACTTCACATACCATCACCTGTCCTGACAGCTATCTAGGAAACTCTGTTTGGTCACTTCTGCTCCAATTCCATTGAGCCCAGACTGATGGAATCAGGCAGGTTGAGTACCCACACACAACTAACATGTAGCTCCTCATTCAAGGCGCTCAAAACTCCACAGCCTAAGATAAGTTCAGTGCCCAACCAATTTCCCGTTGCCATGGAAACCAAGGGCTCTGGCAGCACATATGTCTGAAAGTGGATATGACACCTGGGAAAGTAGTCTGGTGGTGAATGGCACCTGCCCGAAGCAGCAGCAAACTCTCCCAGTGACAAAACAACTCCACCTGGCTCATGAACTTCAGATACCATCAGCTGTCCTGACAGCTATCTAGGAAACCCTGTTTGGTCACTTGCGCTCCAATGCCAATTGATCCCAGTGTGATGGAATCAAACAGCTTCAGCAAACACACAACTAACATGCAGCTCCTCACTCAAGGCGCTCAAAACTCCACAGCCTAAAATAAGTTCATTGTCCAAGCCATTTCCCGCTGCCATGGAAACCAAGTGCTCTGGTAGCACATATGTCTGCACAGTGGATGTGACACCTAAGGAAGGTAGTGTGGTGGTGAATGGCACCTGCCCGAAGCAGCAGCAGAGCTTTTCCAGTGCCAAAACAACTCTACCTGGCTCATGAAATTTAAATAACATCAGCTGTCCAGGCAGCTGCCTAGGAAACCCTGTTTGGTCACTTGTCGTCCAAGCCCATTGAGCCCAGTGTGATGGAATCAAACAGCTTCAGCAAATACACAACTAACATGTAGCTCCTCACTCAAAGCACTCAAAACTCCACAGCCCAAGACAGGTTCAGTGAAGAAGCCATTACCCGTTGCTTTTGAAACAAGTGCTCTGGCAGCACATATGTGGACCAGTGGATATGACACCTAGGGAATATAGGTTCACTGCTGAAAGGCAACTGCCCGAAGCAGCAACACAGCTCTTCCAGTGCCAAAACAACACAACCTGGCTCATGAACTTCACATACCATCAGCTGTCCTGGGAGCTATTCAGGAAACCCTGTTTGGTCACTTGCGGTCCAATGAACATTGAGCAGAGTGTGATGGAATCAAGCAGGTTGAGCACCCACAAAAAACTAACAGGGAGCTCCTCACTCAAGCCGCCCAAAACTCCACGGCCCAAGTCAAGTTCAGTGCCCAAGCCATTTTCCGTTGCCAAGGAAACCAAATGCTCTGGCAGCACATATGTGGAAGAGTGGATGGGACATCTAGGGAACACAGCCTAGTGGTGAATGGCACCTCTCTGAAGCCACAGCACAGCTCTTCTAATGCCAAAACAACTCCAGCTGGCTCATGAAATTCAAATACCATCAGCTGTCCTGGCAGCTATCAAGGAAACCTGTTTGGTCACTTGCAGTCCAAAGCCCATTGAGCCCAGTGTGATGGAATCAAACAGCTTCAGCAAACACACAACTAACATGTAGCTCCTCACTTAAGGCGCTCAAAACTCCACAGCCCAAGACAAGTTCAGCGCACAAGCCATTTACCAAAGTAATGGATCTTAAGTGATCTGGCATCACATATATGGACCAGTGGATGTGACACCAAGGGAATAAGGTTCGATGGTGAATGGCAACTAGCCGAAGAAGCAGCACATCTCTTCCAGTGCCAAAACAATGCCACCTGGCTCAGGAACTTCACATACCATCAGCTGTCCTGACAGCTCTCTGGGAAACCCTGTTTTGTCACATACGGTACAATGCCCATTCAGCCCAGTGTGATGAAATCAATCAGTTTGAGCTGCCACACACAACTAGCATGTAGCTCCTCATTCAAAGACTCAAAACTCCACAGCCCAAGACAAGTTCAGCGCCCAAGCATTTTTCGAAGCAAAGGATCTTAAGTGCTCTGCTAGCACATATGTGGACCAGTGGATATGACACCTAGGGAATATAGGTTCGCGTGTGAATGGCAACAGCCCGAAGCAGCAGCACAGCTCTTCCAGTGCCAAAAAAACTCCACCTGGCTCATGAACTTCACATATCATCAGCTGTCCTGGCAGCTGCCTAGGAAACCCTGTTTGGTCACTTGCGGTCCAATGCCCATTCACCCCAGGGTGATGAAATTAAGCAGCTTGAGCACCCACACACAACTAACATGGAGCTTCTCACTTAAGGCTCCCAAAACTCCACAACCAAACACAAGGTCAGGGAGCAACCATTTCCCTCTGCCAAAGAAACCAAGTGCTCTGGCAGCACATATGTGGAAGAGTGAATGTGACACCGAGGGAAGGTTGGGTGGTGGTGAAAGGCACCTGCCCGAAGAAGCAGCACAGCTCTTCCAGTGCCGAAACAAGTTCACCTGACTCATGAACTTCACATACCATCAGATGTCCTGACAGCTATCTAGGAAAACTTGATTGGTCAATGACGGTCTAATACCCATTGAGCCCAGTGTGATGGAAACAAGCAGGTTGAGCACTCAAACAAAACTAACATGGAGTTCATCAATCAAGGTGCACAAAACTGCACAGCCAAACACAAGTTCAGTGCCCAAGCCATTTCCCACTGCCATGGAAACCAAGTGCTTTGAAAGCACATATGTCTGCACAGTGGATATGACACCTAGAAAACTCAGTGTGGTGTTGTATGTGAACTATCTGAAGCAGTAGCACAGCTCTTCCAGTGCCAAAACAACTCCACCAGGCTCATGAAATTCACATACCATCAGCTCTGCTGGCAGCTATCTAGCAAAACGTGTTTGGTCACTTGATGTCCAATTCCCATTGAGCCCAGGGTGATGGAATCAAACACGTTGAGCACCCACATAGAACTAACATGTAGCTCCTCACCCAAGGTGCTGAAAAATCCACAGTCAAATGCAAGTTCAGTGTCGTAGCAATTTCATGCTGCCATGGAAATCAAGTGCTCTGGAAGCACATATGTCTGAAAGTGGACATGACACCTAGGGAAGGTAGTGTGGTGGTGAATTTCACCTGTCCGAAGCAGCAGCAGCAGAGCTTTTCCAGTGCCAAAACAACGCCACCTGGCTCATGAACTTTAAATACCATCAGCTGTCCTTGCAAATATCTAGGAAACCCTGTTTGGTCACAGCCGGTAAAAATACCCATGGAGTCAAGTGTGATAGAATCAAGAAGCTTGAGAACCCACACAAAACTAACATTGAGCTCCTCACTCAAGGCGCTCAAACCTCCACAGACAAAGACAATTTCAGCGCTCTAGCAATTTCCCGCTGCCATGGAAATCAAATGCTCTGGCAACACATATGCCTGAAAGTGCATATGACACCTAGAGAACTCAGTGTGGTGGTTAATGGCACCTGCCCGAAGCAGCAGCACAGCTCTTCCAGTTCCAAAACAAATCCACCTGGCTCATCAACTTCACATACCATCAGCTGTCCTGGCAGCTTCCTCGGAAACCCTGTTTGGTCACTTGCGATCCCATGACCATTGTGCCCAGAGTGATGGAATCAACCAGGTTGGGCACCCACACACAATTAACTTGGAGCTCCACACTCTAGGTGCCCAAAACTCCACAGCTAAACATAAGTTCAGCGCCCAAGCCATTTCCCGCTGCCATGGAAACCAAGTGCTCTGGCAGCACATATGTGGAACAGAGGATGTGACACGTAGGGAACTCAGTGTGGAGTTTAATGCAACTGCCCGTAGCAGCAGCACAGCTCTTCCAGCGCCAAAACAAATCCACCTGACTAATGAACTTCACATACCATCAGCTGTCCTGGCAGCTATGAAGGAAACCTTTTTTGGTCACTTCCGGTCCAATATATATTCAGGTCAGTGTAATGGAATCAACCAGGTTGAGCACCCACACACAACTAGCATGTAGCTCCTCACTCAAGCTGCTCAAAACTCCACAGCCAAACACAAGTTCAGTGCCCAAGCCATTTCCCGCTGCCAAGGAAACCAAGTGTTTTGGAAGCACATATGTCTGAAAGTGGATATGACATATAGATAACTCAGTGTGGTGGTGAATTGCAACTGCCCGAAACAACAGTACAGCTCTCCCAGTGCCAAAACAACTCCACCTGGATCATTCACTTCACATACCATCAGATGTCCTAGCAGCTATTTAGGAAACCGTTTGTTCACTTGCGGTGAAATGACCATGGAGTCCAGAGTGATGGAATCAAGCAGTGTGAACACCCACACACAACTAACATGCAGCTCCTCATTTAACGTACTCAAAACCCCACAGCCCAAGACAAGTTCAGCACCCAAGCCATTTCCCATTGCCATCGAAACCAAGTGCTCTGGCAGCACATATGTGGAACTGTGGATTGACCCCGAGGGAAGGAATGTGGTGGTAAATGGCAAATGCCCAAAGCAGCAGCACAACTCTTCCAGTGCCAAAACAACTCCACCTGGCTCAGGAACTTCACATACCATCAGCTGTCCTGGCTGCTCTCTGGGAAACCCTTTTTAGTCACATGCGATCCAATGACCATTGTGCCCAGTGTGATGGAATCAAGCAGCTTGAGCACTCACAGAAAACTAACATGGAGCTCCTAACTCAAGGCGCTCAAATTTCCAGAGCCCAAGACAAGTTCAGCAACCAAGCCATTTCCCACTGCCATGGAGACCAAGTGCTCTTGGAGCACGTATGTGGAACAGTGGATGTGACACCAATGGATTATAGGTTTGATGGTGAATGGCACCTGCCCGAAGCAGCAACACAGCTCTTCCAGTGCCAAACAAATCCACCTGGCTCATGAACTTCACATACCATCAGCTGTCCTGGCAGCTCCCTAGGAAACCCTGTTTGGTCACTTCTATTCCAATGCCCATGGAGCTCATTGTGATGGAATCATGCAGGTTGAGCACCCACACAAACTTACACGTTGCTCCTCATTCAAGGCGCTCAAAATTCCACAGCTAAACACAAGTTCAGCGCCCTAGACATTTCACGCTGCCATGGAAACCAAGTGCTCTGGCAGCACGTATGTTGAACAGTGGATGTAACACCAAAGGAATGTAGGCTCGCTGGTGAAAGGCAACTGCCCGAAGCAGCAGCACAGCCCTTCCAGTGCCAAAACAACTCCACCTGGCTTATGCACTTCACATACCATCAGCTGTCCTAGCAGCTATCTAGGAAACCCTGTTTGGTCACTTGCAGTCCAATACCCATTGAGCCCAGTGTGATGGAACCAAGCAGGTTGAGCACCCACACACAACTAACATGGAGCTCCTCACTCAAGGCGCCGAAAACTGCACAGCCAAACACAAGTGCAATCCCAAAGCCATTTCCCCCCGCCATGGAAACCAAGTGCTTTGGAAGCACATATGTCTGAAAATGGATATGACACATAGATAACTCAGTGTGGTGGTGAATGGCACCTGCCCGAAGCATCAGCACAGCTCTTCCAGCGCCAAAACAACTCCACCTGGCTCAGAAACTTCACATACCATCAGCTGTCCTGGCAGTTATCTAGGAAACCCTGTTTGGTCACTTCCTTTCAAATGCCCATTCAGCCCAGTGTGATGTACCAAGCAGGTGGAGCACCCACAGACAACTAACAATGAGCTCCTCACTCAAGTTCAGCACCCAAATCTCCACAGCCAAATACAAGCTCAGCGCCCTAGCCATTTCCCGCTGCCATGGAAACCAAGTGCTCTGGCAGCACATATGTGGAACAGTGGATGTGACAATTAGGGATGGTAGTGTGGTGGTGAATGACCACTACCAGAAGCAGCAGCACTGCTCTTCCTGTGCCTAAACAACTCCACCTGGCTCAGGAACTTCACATACCATCAGCTGTCCTGGCAGATCTCTAGGAAACCCTGTTTGGTCACTTTCGGTCCATTGCCCATTGAGCCCAGGGTGATGGAATCAAACAGGTTGAGCACCCACACAAAAGTAACATGCAGCTTCTCACTCATTCAAGGCTCCCAAAACTCCACAGCCAAAGACAAGTTCAGCGCCCCAGCCATTTCCTGCTGCCATTGAAATCAACTGCCCTTGGTCCACTATCATCATGGAATCCTAGTGGTCTGTCTCTTTCTTTCTGCGCCTCATCCACGCACCCTTCCCGAGTTCCGAAATCCAGGCTGGAGCTGTACTCCGGCAAGTGGCGAACAACATGAGTGGCTCATCGAAGATCCCTGCTTGTGGCCTGGGAAGGCAGTCGAGGATGGCCCAAAGCCTTGAGATCCTTCACCTGCATGGGAGACCTGGAAGAGGCTCCGGGCTCCTTGATTCGGATCAGCGCAGCTCCAGGTCTCTATGCTGAAACCCGCAGACCGACCCGCAGACGCTTCGGCCGTTAGGACCGGTGGTGATTGGGACCCGCTGGCATCTGCTCACCCTGGTCACCAGGACTCACCAGGACCTGCACCCTCTGCAAACATCAGGACCCTGACTCATCGGGACCCACTGGCATCCTCCCACCCTGGTCGCCAAGCCCCTTTGGGACCTGCACCAGCCACAGCCTCCAGGTTCCATCCGCCTGCACCCGCCGGGACCAGCAACGGACGCAGTAGCCGGGAGACGCACCCGCGGCGAGGATTCCCACCAGAGGAAGACGCAGACTGCAAGAACCTGAGGTTTGAGTGAGTTGGGTGGGGACAGTGGTGGGTTGGAGGCTTCGGGAGTTGGTCCCCCAGGGGCATGCACAGAGCCTGAACACAATTGGTGCTCGTCTCCCCGCCCCTCCGCCCCCGAGACTCCAGCGTCTAGGGACACTGGGCGAGTGCCTTGAAACTGCCAAAACTGTGTCTGGGAGAAAGGCAAAAGGCACACTGAATACTCCCCCATGCCTTTGCTGTCTGGCACTCAGCTGGGCGGTGCTATTCCACAGGAACCCAAGCACGCCTCTGGGCTGGGTAGTCCCATGCTAGCACTGGGGCGGTTCCCTGCAAGCTCTGGGGTGGGCGGGACTGCGCAGGAGGCGCTACCAAAGAGCACCTGGAACACCCCACGCCCTATATTCCCGTGCTTGGGAGACGCACCAGGAGAGCACTGCGGACTCGTATGCAGGAGGTGTTCCCAGAGAGCACCTGGAACCTCCACGCCCTGCAGTCCCTGGCACTGGGGACACACCGAGAAAGCACCTAGAATCCTCCGAGCCCTGTGATCCCACGCACAGGGGGCGTGCATAGAGAATGCCTTCACTTCCCCACGCCCTGTGGTAGCATACCTGTAGGGGACGAGCTGAGAGTGCGCTTTGAATCCGCTGGACCCTGGAAGTGGTGCCCTGAGGTCCAGTGTTCTGGAGACGCACCAAAAATGCCTTGAAAATTCCCACACCCTGCTACTCCACGCCTGCAGACTCCGATCTCTACAAGATAGTGCTTGGAGACCCCTCAGCACACTGGTGCCTAGGTCTCTCAAAAAAGAAACACTAACACAATGGGAAGAAATACCAGAAAAGGTAATGATCCAGATGAGAGTGCCAACACCCTACCAATAAAGGATCGAAAGCCAATGTCTATTTCGGAGATGCAAGATGAAGACATAGAAGATCTACCAGACAAGGAATTCAAAAAAATAATGTTAAAATATGTCAGAGATAATGAGAAGAATTGGGAGGACTTCAAGGAATTCAAGAACCACATAGTCACAGAAATACAGCAAGTCAAAACCAAAATCCTTGACTTAGAGCACAAACTTGAGAGCCTAACCAACAGAACAAATACAGCAGAAGAGAGGATCTCTGAAATGGAAGACACACAAAGCGAGCATACTCAGTTCATTAAACAGCTGGAGACAAGTCTGAACAAAGCCAATAAGACCATACAAGAAATGAAAGACAACCTCAGAAAATCGAATATTAGGATTATTGGCCTTCCTGAAGGAGCGGAAAAAGAGTTAGGAATGCAAATGGTGCTCGACGAAATTATACAGGAAAACTTTCAAAACACTTGGAACATGAACCCAGCCCAAATCCCGGACGGTCAGAGGACTCCCAGCAGATATGACCCAAAGCGATCTTCACCCAGACATATGGTGCTCAAGTTCCAGTCCAACGAAGGCAAAGAATCCTAAGACAAGTACGAAGCAGAGAAAAGATCACATACCGGGGAAAACCAATCAGGATCACTGCTGACTTCTCTGAAGAGACTTTACAAGCAAGAAGAGAATGGACAAAGATCTTCCAAATCCTGAATCAGAACAACTGTCAACCAAGAATATTGTACCCAGCAAAGATCTCATTCGTATTTGAGAACAAAATCAAATACTTTCATAGCAAAGAAAAATTAGAAGAATATGCCAGCACAAAACCAGCTCTACAAAATCTCCTTAGAAATGCACTAAATCCAGAATAAAGGAGGTGAATCATAAGCAAAGATGGCAAACAGGAAGGTCTCCACACTAAAGTCCACACAAGGAAGGGCAATTACACAGATATCAACACCCACAAAACAAGCATGGCAGGGCAAAATCACAACCTCTCAATTTTAACTCTTAACACAAATGGCCTGAACTCACCAATCAAAAGGCATAGATTACCAGAATGGATTATCAAACAGCACCCAACTGTCTGTTGCCTACAAGAGACACATCTAACCAGAAGAGATTCTAGGAAGGTGAAAGTGAAAGGTTGGAAACAGATATTCCATGCCAATGGATGAGAAAAAAAGGCTGGGTAGCTGTCTTAATTTCAGATGATGTGAACTTCAATCTGACACACATCAAAAAGGACAGGGAAGGAAATTATATATTGGTGAAGGGACTGATCCATCAGGAAGCAATTACCATTGTGAACATATATGCACCAAATTCAAACGCACCTAGCTACGTGAAGCAATTACTTACGGACTTAAGGGGAGACATAGATATGCACACAAAAATAGTGGGTGATCTTAACACCCCACTAACAACAATAGACAGAACAACAAAACAAAAACTCAACAAAGAAACAACAGAGCTCATACAAACAATAGAACAACTGGACATGATAGATATTTATAGAATTTTTTACCCTAAGGCCACAGATTATACATTTTTTTCAGCAGTGCATGGCACCTTCTCCAGGATCGACCACATGATAGGAAACAAAGCAAACCTAAATAACTTCAAAAAGATAGGAATCATACCATGTACCCTCTCAGACCACCATGGAATGAAACTGGAAATCAGCAATTCAAAATGCCCCAGGAAATACAGAAACTCTTGGAGGCTGAAAAATATGCTATTGAATGAACAATGGATCAGAGAAGAAATTAAAGATGAGATCAAAAAATTTATGGAAACAAATGAAAACTCTGACACAACATTCCAAAATTTGTGGGACACTGCCAAAGCAGTGCTGCGGAGTAAATTCATCGCAATTAGAGCTCATGTCAAGGCCCAAGAGAGGCGCCAAATACAGGAACTAAACACACACCTCCAGGAATTGGAAAAACAACAGCAGAAGAGCCACACACGCAATAGGAAACAAGAAATCATCAAAACAAGGGAGGAAATCAACCAGATAGAAATAAAAAAAAAAACATACACAAAATCAATGAATCAAAAAGCTGGTTTTTTGAGAAGATAAACAAAATAGACACCCCACTGGCCCGACTGACAAAAAAAATAAGAGAAGGCAAGAATTAACAGCATCAAAGATGAAAAAGGCAACAAAACAACCAAAATGTCAGAACAAACAAGCCACTCAAATAAATGGGTACGGGAAATGGGTGAACACTTCACAAAGGAACAAACCAAAATTGCAAATAAACAGATGAAAAAATGCTCAAGTTCCCTGGCAATAAGGGAAATCCAAATTAAAACATCAATGAGGTACCACCTAACACCAGTACGACTGGCCCACATGAATTAAAGCACCAACAACACATGTTGGCGAGGTTGCAGGGAAAAGGGAACCCTACTCCACTGCTGGTGGGGCTGTAGGCTGGTACAACATCTATGGAAATCAGTATGGAGAACATTCAAGCAACTCAAAGCAACATACCGTATGATCCAGCAATAGCACTCCTAGGAATATATCCAGAACACTTGTTTTATGAGAAACCAACATGCACTCCTATGTTCATAGCAGCACAATCCGCAATTGCAAAAACATGGAAGCAACCAAAATGCCCATCAGCAGAGGATTAGATAAGAAAGCTATGGTTCATCTACTCCATGGAATACTACTCAGCTATTAAAAAAAACAAAATGCAATTCTTTGTGGCCAAATGGGCCAAACTGGAAACCATAATGCTAAGGGAAATGAGTCAATCACAAAAGGTTAAATACCACATGTTTACCTTAATTTAAGATGATATGATAGAGGGCCCGGCGGCGTGGCCTAGCGGCTAAAGTCCTCGCCTTGAAAGCCCCGGGATCCCATATGGGCGCAGGTTCTAATCCCGGCGGCTCCACTTCCCATCCAGCTCCCTGCTTGTGGCCTGGGAAAGCAGTTGAGGACGGCCCAAAGATTTGGGACACTGCACCCGCGTGGGAGACCAGGAAGAGGTTCCAGGTTTCCGGCATCGGATCGGCGCGCATCGGCCCATTGCGGCTCACTTGGGAAGTGAAACATCGGACGGAAGATCTTCCTCTCTGTCTCTCCTCCTCTGTGTATATCTGGCTGTAATAAAATGAATAAATCTTTAAAAAAAAAAGATGATATGATGTTATGTATAACATGTTATGCTAGGTTTGTTATATGTTGTGTATAAACTAAAATTGAAATGTAAGTGAGGTGGTCACAGAAGGTGGCTAGGAACTCGCATTTACTTTTACAATATTGGTTACTCATTACTATGTCAATTAATTCCATAATGATGTAAATTTGTGCTGATGGAATGTTGGAGCTTTCAATTGACTGGGATGATACTCTGCTGGCTCTGTCTTCAGACCAGAGAGGGTATACCTAAGAAGCCGTTGAACTTGACTGGACAATAAGAAGCTGGATTCTATGTTTGGTATATGCTTGAAATGGGGGAAACTCAACTGAACATGAGCTGTGGTTATGCAACAAGGTGGAGGAATCCACCATGGTGGGAGGGTTTGGGGAGGGGTGGGGAGAACCCAAGTACCTATGAACTTGTGTCCATCTCTACTCCTCGCCCTAACCTTAGTCCTAAGCCAATCGTAATCCCAACATTTTTACAACAATCTAACTGAAATAGGAGCATTCAAACTCAACAGAAAGCCAAGCAGAGTCATAGCCCCAAGTGTCAAAAACAACACTAAAGATTCTCTTTATCCTGAACCAGCCGGGTTCCTGAAACAAACCTTCCTTGAGGCCAGCCTTTCTGTAACTCTAAGCCAAGCAATAGACGTTACCCGATCATACCCCTAGACCAAATGATGACCCGATTTCTACTACTAATAATAAGTGCTTACCTAACTCAAACACAAATCAAACTCCTAAAGCTAACCCTAACTCCTTTTGTTTATGTTGAATTCTATTGTTGACAGTCTTTACATAGTTGATTCGGGTCAAAAGTTCAAGGGCTACAGGACAGTGAGTAAGGCTATTTTTTCCACATCCTATTCTTTGACTGTATCTGTGGGCAAGTTGGGAGGGAGATAAAGGGAGAAGCCCCACCCAGTCTCCTCCCGACCCCAGGTCCCTGATGTGGGGCATGCTGCAAGAGTCCTGCTCAAGTGGGTTCCTTGTTTGTTTCTTGTTTCTCAAGTGGTTTTGATAGTCATGAATTGCTGTCAATCATGCAACTGCAAGCACGATGAGGTCTCTGCAGCATACACTGATTGACACAGTCCATCTTAGAGTCTGCGTTTGCCCAGCTTTTCACTGCCAATACGTGGCTGAGGTGGGTGATTGACTTGTTCTGTCCTCTGTCTTCTCATGGTTAGGGTTCTGAGTGCAGCAGTTTCAATGGGGAGATCCCCAAAGATCTCCTCTGTGTCTGAGGTATTCCCAGTCCAGATTCTGTCTATACTAGCAAGTCGAGGGCCCGGCACAGCCCATCAGCCCGATCAGCTGGTTGTTGCAGTTGCTGGGTTGGTTGTGTTTGCATGCCTGTCTTCCACTGGAACCAATGCGTCTTGCAGTCCAGCCTGATTCTGCCCAGCACACGCTCGGGCATCACTCTTGCTTCACTCACGTCACTCCCTGTGGCTGTCCTGATGACAGGGAGCATTCTGATTGGCTGCATCTCTAAGACCTCAAAGGGCTGTGTGGCTCTACACAAGCTGTCCAATCAGCAGCTGCCTGGTCATAGCAGCCCGGAATCCTGTAGCCTCAGCATTCTAGACAAGCCATGGTGACAGGCAGCCTCCTCTGTGGAGTAGAGAAAGATGGTGAGTGGTTCAAGCTCTGCTTTCTTTGTTCCTATTCACCACAGGCCCTAGCAGAGAAGACGTGCAGACTCCATGGAAGCCAGCAGAGCGTGAGTGTGTGGGGTTGGGTTTCCCTTGAATGTGAGTTTGCAAATCCGCTGACAATGTAGTGAAGCCTAGGACCTTTTCAACACCGGTACTGTGAAAGCATTTCCATTTTCCGTCAATGAGAATCCTTGTGTCTCTTCAAGGAGCCAATCTAATCCTAGTTCGCCATTAGAGGTAGTGTGTGGAAAAACCTATGTAATGTGGAAGAGCCAAGCCAAGCTGATTTCCATAGGCAGACATTACATTCCATTTCCTGACATGGCTCTCAGTGAATTTTCCCTAGTGCAGTCCAGTGTCATGTAAGTGGGTCACCATAGTGTAACAGAGATGACTTCTGGGAGATGGTTGGGATCAATACCATGGTTGGATACAGGGTTGGAATCAGGGTTAGAATGCTATCTAGGCTTATGGTTGCAGTGATGTCAAAGCCTAGATTTCAGGTTAGGGCAAGGTGAAGTGTTAAGGTTCAATTGAGGCTTGTGATTTGGGTTACTAGTAGGAATAGAGCTAGGATTATGCTTAGGTGGAATTAAGGTGAGGGCTAGGTCTAATGCTAAAGGTCAAGTCTACTAGTGACGTTACTCTTAGGTTTTGAGATTTGAGTTATGTTTATCCCAATGGTTAGGGTTAGGGTTAGGGTTAGTGTTAAAGTTAGGGTGAGGGTTCAACTGACAAATAAGATTAGGTCCAAATAAGATTAGGTTTTGTATGTGGCATGAAGCAGGATTTGTGTGAGGATTAGTATTAGGTAAAGAATAGTGTTTGGATTAACGCCAGATAGAGAGTTTGGGTTCCATTTCTGTTTCAGGCTTGGTTTGAGTTAGTTCTTTGATTGAGGGTTATTGTTAGGACTGTGGAAAGGACTGTGTGGAATCAAAATACAGTTAGGTTTACACATGATCTTAGGATGAAAGCTGTGGCTCCATTGAAGATGAAGAGGTTGTTTTGTGTGAAATTGAGTAACATGGTGAAGTTCTAGTCTATGTTCGAATGATTATGCTTAGAGCTATTTCCAGTTTCATTCCGTGGTGATCTGTGAGGGTACATGGTATGATTCCCATCTTTTTTGATGTTATTTAAGTTTGCTTTGTGTCCTATCATGTGGTCAATCCTGGGGAAACTGACATATACTGCTGAAAAATGTATAATCTGTGGCTCTAGCTCTAAGCAGGGGTAGCTATTCTAATTTCAGATAATATAAACTTCAACCTGACAAACATCAAAAAAGACATGGAATGTCGTTATATATTGGTGAAGGGACTGATACATCAGGAAGTAATCACCATTGTGAATATATATGCACCAAATTCCAACGTGCCTAGCTACATGAAGCAATTACTTACAGACTTAAGGGGAGACATTGATATGCACACAATAACAGTGGGTGACCTTACAACCCCGCTAACAACAATAGACAGATCAGCACAACAAAAACTCAACAAAGAAACAACAGAGCTCATACAAGCCATAGAATAACTGGTCTTGGTATACATTTATAAAACTTTTTTCCCTAAGGACACAGATTTTACATTTTTTTCAGCAGTATTTGGCACCTTCCCCAGCAATTCAAAATGTCCCAGGAAATACTGAAACATGTGGAGGTTGAAAAATATGCTATTAAATGAACAATGGGTCAGAGAAGAAATTAAAGATGAGATCAAAAAATTTATGGAAACCAATTAAAACTCTGACACAACATTCCAAAACTTATGGGACACAGCTGAAGCAGTGCTGCAGAGTAAATTCATCGCAATTGGAGCCCATGTCAAGGCCCAAGAGAGGCACCAAATACAGGAACTAAACACACACCTCCAGAATTTGGAAAAACAACAGCAGAAGAGCCCCACACACACAACAGATACAAGAAATCATCAAAACAAGGGAGGAAATTAATCAGATAGAAACAAAAAAAACTATACACAAAATCAATGAATCAAAAAGCTGGTTTTTTGAGAAGATAAACAAAATAGACACCCCACTGGCCCGACTAATAAAGAAAAAAACAAGAGAAAGTAAGAAGATGAAAAAGGCAACATAACAACAGACACTGCAACCATTAAGAACATAATCAGAAATTACTACAAAGCACTGTAATTCAACAAATCAGAAGACCACCAAGAAATGGAAAAGTTCTTATACTTCTACCACCTGCCAAAACTTAGCCCAGAGGCAACAAATGAACTGAACAAACGCTTACCTGAAGCAGAGATTGAATCAGTGATTAAAGATCTCCCAACAAAAAAAAGTCCAGACCCACATGGCTACACTACAGAATTCTAGAAAATATTCTGAACAGAACTGACCCCAATCCTCTACAAACTCTTCAATACAATAAAAAGGCAGCGACCCTTCCAAACTCATTCTATGAAGCCAACATCACCTTAATCCCAAAACCTGATAGAGACCCAACTGAGAAGGAAAACTACAGACCTATTTCTCTGATGAACATCGACACTAAGATTCTCAACAAAATCCTAGCCAATAGAATTCAAAAACACATCAGACAGATTATTCATCCAGATCAAGTAGGATTCATCCCTGGAATGCAGGGATGGTTCAACATTCGGAAATCCATAAATGTGATACACCACATCCAAACATTGCAAAACAAGTACCACAAGATAGTATCAATAGATGCAGAAAAAGCTTTCCATAAAAGCCAACACCACTTCCTGCTAAAAACCATAACCAAGGTAGACATAGATGGAAATATCCACAACATAATCAATGCAATATATGAAAAACCCAATGCCAGCATCATACTGAATGGAGAAAAACTGGAACCCTTCCACTGAAATCTGGAACAAGACAAGGATGTCAGCTTTCCCCACTGCTGTTCAACATAGTGCTGGAGGTACTCGCTGAGGCCATAAGACAAGAAAAAGAAATCAAAGGAATCCAAATGGGAATAGAAGAAGTCAAGCTTTCACTATACGCAGATGACATGATTCTCTACATAGAAGACCCAAGAGACTCAATACAGAGACTGCTAGATCTTATACGAGAGTTTGGAAGAGTGACAGGGCACAAAATTCATGAACAAAAATCTACAGCCATAGCGTATGCAAATATCGCAAAGATGGAAAAAGACCTAACCAGCAAGTTAGCACTCAAAATAACTGAGAAAAGTATGAAGTATCTGGGAATAAGCCTAACCAAAAATGTAGGAGACCTATTTGAAGAAAACCACAAACTACTTAAAAAAGAAATTGAACAAGACCTCAAAAGTTGCAGTAACATCCCATGCTCCTGGATAGGTAAAATCAATATCATTAAAATGTCTATACTGCCAAAAGCAATATATACATTCAACGCAATCCCAATCAAATTGCCCAAAACATTCTTCATTGATCTGGAAACAATGATTCAAAGGTTCATCTGGAAACACAAAAAAGCAAGAATAGCTAGAACCGTTCTCAAGAACAGGAAGTTAGCAGGGGAAATCACAGTCCCAGTCCTCTGGACATACTATAGGGCAGTGATTATCAAAACAGCCTGGTACTGGCACAAAGAGAGAGAGGAAGATCAATGGAGCAGAATAGAAACACCAGATGGGAATCCACACAAATACAGCCAAATAATCTTTGACAAAAAGACAAATGACAATCCAAGCAAATGGGAAGGTCTGTTCAATAAATGCTGTTGGGACAACTGGTTAATAGCCTGTAGAAACAGAAAGATAGATCCACATCTCTCACAATACACTAAGATCAAATCTAAATGGATAGTGATCTAAACCTGCATCCAGAAACCTTCAAACTTTTGGAAGAAAATGTTGGAATCACACTGCAACACTTAGGGGTAGGTCCCTACTTCCTAAGAAGGACTCAAAAAGCAGTAGAAATCGAGACCAAAATAAACAAATGGGACCTCATCAAACTAAGAAGCTTCTGTACAGCTAGAGAAACAATCAATAAAGTAAAAAGGCAACCCACAGAATGGGAGGAGATCTTCGCTCACGACATAGGTGATAGAGGGCTAATCTCCAGAATATACAAAGAGCTACAAAACAACCAAAATGTCAAAACAAACAACCCATTCAAGAAATGGGTACGGGAAATGAGCAAACACTTCACAAAAGAACAAACCCAAATGGCAAATAAATAGATGAAAAAATGCTCAAGTTCCCTGGCAATAAGGGAAATCTAAATTAAAACATCAATGAGGTACCACCTAACCCCAGTAAGACTGGCCCACATGAATTAAAGCACCAACAACACATGTTGGCGAGGTTGTGGGGAAAAGGGAACCCTACTCCACTGCTGGTGGGGCTGTAGGCTGGTACAGCCTCTATGGAAATCAGCATGGAGAACATTCAAACAACTCAAATTCAACATACTGTATGATCCGGCAAAAGCACTCCTAGGAATATATCCAGAACACCTGTTTTATGAGAAACCAACATGCACTCCTATGTTCATAGCAGCACAATCAGTAATTGCAAAAACATGGAAGCAGCCAAAATGCCCATCAACAGAGGATTGGATAAGAAAGCTATGGTTCATCTACTCCATGGAATACTACTCAGCTATTAAAAAAAACAAAATGCTATTCTTTGTGGCCAAATGGGCCAAACTGGAAACCATAATGCTAAGGGAAATGAGCCAATCACAAAAGGTTAAATACCACATGTTTGCCTTAATTTAAGATGATATGATGTTATGTATAACATGTTATGTTAGGTTTGTTATATGTTGTGTATAAACTAAAATTGAAATGTCAATGAGATGGTCAAAGAAGGTGGTTAAGAACTCGCATTTACTTTTACAATATTGGTTACTCATTACTATGTCAATTAATTCCATAATGATGTAAATTTTGGCTGATGGTATGTTGGAGCTTTTAATTGATCGGGATGATACTCTGCTGGCTCTGTCTTTAGGCCAGAGAGGGTATACCTAAGAAGCCGTTGAACTTAACTGGACAATAAGATGATGGACTCTATGTTTGGTATATGCTTGCAATGAGGAAATCTCAACTGAACTTGAACTGTGGTTATGCAACAAGGTGGAGGAATCCACCATGGTGGGAGGGTTTGGGGAGGGGTGGGAAGAATCCAAGTACCTATGAAACTGTGTTACACAATACAATGCAATTAATGAACTAAAAATAATAAAAAAAAACCTGTAAGTTCCACAAATTTGTTATAACAACACATCAACATTATGTGCAATATTATAAACAATGAAAATTTAGCCGGATTTAAAAAAAAAAAAAGACAAACGACAATCCAGGCAAATGGGAAAGTCTGTTCAATAAATGCCTTTGGGACAACTGGTTGATAGCCTGCAGAAACAAAAAGCTAGACCCGCATCTCTCACAATACACTAAGAACAAATCTAAATGGATAAAGATATAAACCTACATCCAGAAACCTTCAACTTTTGGAAAAAAATGTCGGAAATACTCTGCAAGATCTAGGGGTAGGTCCCTACTTCCTAAGAAGGACTCAAAAAGCAATAGAAATCAAGATGACAATAAACAAATGTGACCTCATCAAACTAAGAAGCTTCTGTACAGCTAGAGAAACAATCAACAAAGTAAAAAAGCAACCCACAGAATGGGAGAAGATCTTCGCGCACTACATAGGTGACAGAGGGCTAATTTCCAGAATATACAAAGAACTACAAAACAACCAAAATGTCAAAACAAACAAGCCACACAAGAAATGGGCACGGGAAATGGGCAAACACTTCACAAAGGAACAAACCCAAATGGCAAATAAACAGATGAAAAAATGCTCAAGTTCCCTGGCAATAAGGGAAATCCAAATTAAAACATCAATGAGGTACCACCTAACGCTAGTAAGACTGGCCCACATGAATAAAAGCACCAACAATACTTGTTGACGAGGTTGCAGGGAAAAGGGAAGCCTACTCCACTGCTGGTGGGGCTGCAGGTTGGTACAGCCTCTATCAAATCAGTATGGAGAACATTCAAACAACTCAAGAATGCTATGGTTCATCTACTCCATGGAATACTACTCAGCTATTGAAAAAAAAAAAAAACAAAATGTAGTTCTTTGTGGCCTAATGGGCCAAACTGGAAACCATAATGCTAAGGAAAATGAGCCAATCCCAAAAGGTTAAGATACAACATGTTTGCCTTAATTTAAGATGATATGATATTATGTATAACATGGTATGCTATGAATGTTATGACATATATTGTATCTAAACTAAAACTGAATTAACAATGGGGTGATCACAAAAGATGGTTAAGAAATTGCAATTGTTTTTAACATATTGGTTACTCAATATTATAACTATTGATTAGACAACGAAGTTAATTGTTGCTGAGGGTATGTTGGAGCCTTTAATTGATCGGATCTCTTGCTTTCCAATGCTCATGGAGCCGAGAGAGATGGAATTAGGCAAGATGAGCACTAACACATAACAAAGATGGAGAACTACAGTCAAGGAGTGAAAAACTTCAGAGCCAGAGAGATGTCCAGCCCTCAAGCCATTTCCACCCTCAGGGAAACCAAGTGCTGTGGCAGCACATATGTCTGAAAGTGGATGTGACATCTAGGGAACTCAGTGTGGTGGTGAATGACAGCTGTCGGAAGCAGCAGCACATGTCGTCCAGTGCCAAAAAAACTCCACCTGGCTCATTCACTTCACATACCATCAGCTGTCGTAGCAGATCTCATGGAAACCCTGTTAGATGATTTCCTGTTCAATGCCCATTCAGCCCAGGGGGATGTAATCAAGCAGGTTGAACCACACATAAACAATCATGGAGATCCTCACTGAAGGCTCTCAAAACTCCAGACCCAGAGAGAAATTCAGCGCCCAAGCCATTTCCAGCAGCTATGGAAACCCAGTGTTCTGGAGGCACAGATGTATGGAAGTGGGTGGGACACCTAGCAAACTCATTATGGTGGTAAATGGCAACTGCCCGAAGCAGCAGTAAAAGTCTTCCCCTGACAAAACTACTCCAACTGGCTCATTCGCTACACATACAATCAGCTGTCCTTACAGTTCTCACAGAAACCCTGTTTTGTCAGTTCCTCCCAAAAAGCCAATTGAGCAAAGCTTGAAGGAATCAAACAGTTAGAGCAGCTGCACTAAAGAATCATGGAGATTCTCACTAAAGGTGCTAAAATCTCAAAATGCAAAGAGAAGTTCAGCGCCCAAGCCATTTTCAAATTCCATGGAAACCAAGTGCTCTGACAGCATATAAGTGTGAAAGACGATGTGATACCTAAGGAACACAGTGTAGTGGTGAATGGCAACTGCAAGAAGCATGAGCACAGTTCTTCAGTGTGAAAATAACTCCACTGGCTCATTTACTTCACATACCATCAGCTGTCCTAGCAGGACTCCCAGAAACCCTGTTTGGTCACTTGATGTCCAATGCCCATTGAGCCTAGTGTGATGGAATCAAGTAGGTTGAGCACACACAGAAAACATAGATGGAGATCCTAACACAAGGCCCTCAAAATTCAGAGCCAGAGAGAAGTTCAGCGCCCAAGCCAGTTTCAGCTGCCATGGAAACCAAGTTCTCTGGCAACACAGATGTCTGAAAGTGGATGTGACACCCAGGAAACTCAGTGTTGTGGTGAATGGCAGAGCTGCTCCAAAAACCAGCACAGGTCCTGAGTTCCAAAACAACACCACTTGGCTCATTCACTTCACATACCATTAGCTATCCTGACAGGTCTCCCAGAAAACCTGTATGGTCACATCCTGTCCAATGCCCATTGAGCCCATGGGGATGGAATCAAGCAGGTTCAGAACACACAACAAACATACATGGAGATCCTAACACAAGGCGCGAAAAAATCCAGTGCCAGAGAGAAGCTCAGTGCCAAAGCCATTTCCAGCTGCCATGGAAACCAAGTGCTCTGGCAGCACAAATGTGGAACAGTGGATGTGACACCAAGGGAACGTAGGTTCGCTGGTGAATGGCAACTGCCCGCAGCAGCAGCACAGCTCTGCCAATACCAAGACAACTCCTCCTGGCTCATTCACTTCACATGCAATCAGCTGTCCTGGCAGGTGTCCAAGAAACCATGTTTAGTCACTTCCTGTCCAATGCCAATTTAGCAAAATTTGAAATAATAAAACTGGTAGAACAGTTGCACTAAACAAAGATGGAGATCCTCACTCAAGGTGCTAAATTTCGAAAACCAGAGAAAAGTTCAGCACCCAAGCCTTTTGCAGCTGCCTTGGAAACAAGTGATCTGGCAGCACATATGTCTGAAAGTGGATGTGAAACCTGGGAAAATCATTTATCGGGTGGTGAATGGCAACTGCTCAAAGCAGTAGCACAGACCTTCCAATGCGAAAGCAACTAAACGACTCTGATTCACATCACATACAATCAGCTCCCTTAGCAGGTTTCCCGGAAATCCTGTTTGTTCACTTTGTGTGCAATGAGCTTTGAGCCCAATGGGATGGAAACATACAGGTTAAGCACACACACTAAACAAAGATGGAGATCTTCACTCATGGCGCTCAAAACCCGACATCCAGAGAGAAGTTCAGCACACAACCCATTACCACCTACCATGGAAACCAAGTGCTCTGGCAGCACATATGTATGAAAGTGGCTGTGACAACTGGGGAACTCAGTGTAGTGGTGAATGGCAACTGCATGAAGCAGCAGTATAGCTCTTCTAGTTCCAAAACAACTCCATCTGGCTCATGAACTTCACATACCATCAGCTGTCCTGTCACGTCTCCAGGAAATCTTGTTTGGGCACTTTCTGTCCAATGCCCATTAAGCCCAGTGTGATGTAGTGTGTTTGTTCAGCAACCCCGCTAAACAAAAATGGAGATCCTCATTCAAGACGTGACTAACTAGGCAGTCAGAGAGAATTTCAATGCCCAAGGCATTTCCAGCTACCATGGAAACCAAGTCCTCTGGCAGCACATTTTTTTGAAGTGGATGTGACATCTAGGTAACACAGATGTATGGAAGTGGGTGGGACACCTAGCAAACTCATTACGGTGGTAAATGGCAAGTGCCGGAAGCAGCAGCACAGGTCTTCCAGTGCCAAAACACCTCCACCTGGCTCCTTCACTTCACATACCATCAGCTGTCCTTTCAGTTCTCCCAGAAACCCTATCTGGTCACTTCCTGCCCCATACTCATTGAGGCTAGTGGGATGGAATCAAGCAGGATGATTTCTTCCCCCTGCTCTCAAATGACATTGCACAGAAAGTGACCAGACATGCTTTTCAGGAGACCTTTTAAGACATTTATGTAAAATCCTGTTTGGTCACTTATTTTCCAATGCCCATTGAGCCCTGTGGGATGGAACCAAGCAGGTTGAGCACACACAAAAAAGAAAGATGGAAATCTTCCCTCAAGGCATGACAAACTACACAGCCAGAAAGAAATTCAGCGCCCATGACATTTCCAGCTGCCATGGAAACCAAGAATTCTGGCAGCACATATATCTAGCAGTGTTATTGCACCTAGGAAACTCAGTGTGGTGGTGACTTCCAACTGCTCGAAGCAGCAGCACAGCTTGTCTAGTGCCAAAACAACTCCATCTGGCACATTCACGCAAATAGCATCAGTTGTCCTAGCAAATCTCCCAGAAATCTTGTTTGTTCATTGCATGTCCAATGCCCATTGAACCCTGGGAGGTGAAATTTTTAGGTTGAGCTCACACACAGAAAACAAAGATGGAGATCCTCACTAATGGCACTTATAATCCACAGAGAGAAGTTCAGCTTCCAAACCATTTCAAGCTGCCATGGAAACCAAGAACTCTGGCAGCACATTTGTATGAAAGTGGACGTGACACTTGGGGAACTCAGTGTGTTTATCAATGGCAACTGCCTGCCTGAAGCAGCAGCACAGGTCTTCCAGTGCCAAAACAACTACATCTGAGTCATTCACTTCACTTAACATCAACAATCTTTTCAGGTCTCCCAGAATCCCTGTTTGGTTCTTTCCTGTCAAATGCCCAAGGAGCCCAGGGGGATGGAATCAAGCTGGATGAACACACACAAATAACATAGATGGAGATCCAAACTAAAGGCACTCAAAACTTCAGAGCCAGAGAGAAGTTAAGCGCCCAAGCCAATTCCAGTGCCATGGAAACAAAAAGCTCTGGCAGCACATAAGTCTGAAAGTGGGCATGACACATGCTTAACTCTGTCTGTTGGTGAATGGCTACTGCCCTCATCAGCAGCATAGCTCTTCCAGTGCCAAAAGAATTCCACATGGGTTATTCACTTCACATATCATCAATTGTCCAAACAGGTCTCCAGGAAATCTTGTTTGGTCACTTTCTGTCCAAAGCCCATTGAGCCCCAGCTGATGGAATCTGTATGTTCAACAACCGCACAAAACAAAGATGGAGATACTCAGTCAAGGCGTAACAAACTTGATAGCCAGAGAGAATTTTAGTGCCCAAGCCATTTCCAGCTGCCTTGGAAACCAAGTGCTCTGGCAGCACATTTGTCTTAAAGTGGATGTGACACGTAGGGAACACAGTGTGCTGGTAAATGGCAACCCCCGAAACAGCAGCACATCTTTCATTGGTAAAAGCAACTCCACCTGGCTCATTCACTTCACATACCATCAGATGTCCTAGCAGATGTGAGGGAAACCCTGTTTGGTCAGTTGCGGTCCAATGCCCATTGAGCCAAGGGGAATGGAACCCAGCAAGTTGAGCACACTCACGAAACAAAGATGGAGATACTCACTCAAGGCGTGACAAACTTGATAGCCAGAGAGAGTTTCAGTGCCCAAGCCATTTCCAGCTGCCTTGGAACCAAGTGCTCTGGCAGCACATATATCTGAAACTGGACGTGACACTTGAGAAAATCAGTGTGGTGGTGAATGACAACTGCTCGAAGCAGCAGCACAGCTCGTCCAGTGCCACAAAAACTCCACCTGGGTCATTCACTTCACATACCGTCAGCTGTCCTTGCAGGTCTCCCAGAGACCTGTCTGGTCACTTCCTGTCCAATGTTATTTTTCCCGAAGGGATGTAATCAAGCAGGATGAGTACACACAGAAATAAAAAATGGAGATACTCCCTCAAGGCGCTCAAAACTCCACAGTCCAGGAGAAGTTTATCACCCAAGGCATTTCCAGCTGCCATGGAAACCAAGTGCTCTGGCAGCACATATTTCTGAAGGGTTGGGAGGTGACACTTGGGGAGCTCTGTGTGTTGGTGAATGGCTACTGCCCGAACAGCAGCACAACTCGTCCAGGGAAAAAACAACTCCACCTGGCCCATTCACTTCACATACCATCAGCTGTCCTTGCAGGTCTGCCGGAAACCCGGTTTGATCCCTTCCAGTCCAATGTCCATTGAACCCAGTGTGATGTTATCAAACACGTTGAGCACCCACAAAAAACAAAGGTGGAGATCCTCACTCAAGGCGCTCAAAACTCCAAAGCCAGAGATTACATTAGCGCCCAAGTCATTTCCAGCTGCCGGGGAACCCAAGAACTCTGGCAGCACATATTTCTGAAAGTGGCTGGGAGGTGAACTTGAGGAACTCCTTGTGGTGGTGAATGGCATCTGCCCGAAGCAGCAGCACAGCCCTTCTAGTGCCAAGACAACTCCACCTAGCTGCTTCACTTCACATGCCATCAGCTGTCCTGGCAGCTATCTAGGAAACCCTGTTTGGTCACTTCCATGCCTATGCCCATTGAGCCCAATGGGAGAGAATCAAGCAGGCTGAGCACATGTAAAACTGACAGCCAGAGACGAGTTCAGCTCCCAAGCCTTTTCCAGCTGCCATGGAAACCAAGTGCTCTGGCAGCACATATGTCTGAAAGTGGACATGACACTTGAGGAACTCAGTGTGTTGGTAAATGGCAACTCCCCAAAGCAGCAGGACAGCTCCTCCAGTAACAGAACAGCTCCTCCTGGCTCATTCACTTCACATACCATCAGCTGTCCTGTCAGGTCTCCAGGAAATTTCGTTTGGTCATTTCCTGTCCAATGCCCATTGAGCCCAGTATAATATAATTTACAGGTTCAGCAACCACACAAAACAAACATGCAGATCCTCATAGAATTCATGCAAAAGTCGACAGCCTGGGAGAATTTCAATGCCCAAGCCATTTCCAGCTACCATCAAAACCAAGGTCTGAGGAACCACAATGACGGCATAGAATACAGCACATTTGATAAGGTGGAGAATCTTTAGGCAGGGAGTAGTACAATAAGTAGATTACAGGGGATAAGTAGGGCTCAGGTAGTAAGCAGTGTTACTAGGAACCGCCCCCCACCCCCGGACACAGGGAAGCTGCAGAAATGAGACAGCAGTTTTGTAGTGGATCGAAGATCCCACCAGCAGTCGGCAAGTAGCAACACAAATCCCAGTGATCCGGTCTCAAACGATCCAGGCTCCAGTGATACAGGCTCCAGCAATCCATTTCCAGTGCCAGCCAAACATCCAGCAGTGGCCTCCACACAGACGTTGTGACTGCCAGATGAGAGTCTGTGTCCACGTGGTGAGCTAGGAAAGTGAGTGTGGTCTGGGAGCGGACAGACAAGCTGGGTGACTGGAACTAGCTGCAGGCAGAGAAATTCGGGGACTGAGGGAGCCATCTTGTCTAGAGACACAGAACACGGAGTTGACAGAGCAACATACAGGCCCCATTCTGGCTGTTCATACGGAACTGATCCAAGGGTGGAGGGGAGCATCAGTTTTGCTCCCTGCAGGGTCTGTGTGGTCCGTGGAAGTGAAAGCCAGCAGCTGCAGTTCTCCACCTGGAGCCATATCGGGTGGCAGAGCAGCAGGTGTGAACCCTAAGTGGAGATCCAGAGTGGGCGTGTTGCTGGTTAATTGCACTGAGCTGAGCCCACGGCAACAGCCTTGCAGCCTGTGGGGTCTGTGTGGTTCCTGGAGTTGATGGCGACAGCCCCCTGATCTTTACTGTTGCCTCATAGGGCGCCATCTTGGACACTGACGCATGTGCTCCAAACACTGATAAATTGCAAGAGGAGGAGTGGCAAACTGCGCATGCGCTAATTCAGCAACTCTCAGATAACAGTGCCACGGGAGCAGACGCTGTTACACTGAAGGGAGGTCAGCTGAATAACCCAAGGGCTGACTTGGGGACAAAAATACCTCCGTCTTAGAGCACTGCATAGGCTCCACGGAAAAAAATAGCCCCGAAAAGGCACCCCTCCAACTCCACCCAAAATAACCTCAAGAGGTACTTAGATTTATTGGCCAGCAGGGGGCGTCAGGCTCAGTGCTGCTTACAAAATCAGTGCTGCAGATGAAGCAATTATTCCTGGCAGCTGTGTTCCCCAAACCCAGGGCACTGATTGAACATAAAAATCAACTTATAGACCTGTAGGTAATACACCATAGAGATGATTTCGTCAACCAGATTGGCAACTACAAAAGGTAAAAGACAAGACAAAAGCACTATGAATGTTACTGAAGTCTCTCCAACAAAGGAGCAAAAGCTTCGCCCACTCCCAGAGTTAACTGAAGAAGACATTGAGAAAATGGGGGACAAAGAACTGAGAAAACTCATTGCAAAGCTGCTGGTCAACAATGAGAAGTACAAACAAGAGTTCAAAGAAGAAATAGCAGTAATACATCAAATTAAGGCTGATATATCAGAAATGAAGAATACAGTAGAGCAAAATAAAAATACAGCAGAGGTCTCAACAACAGAATGAATGAGGCAGAAGAAAGAATTTCAGAATTAGAAGATAGTTTCTGTCACCATGAAGAAACAAGCAAAAAGCTGGAAGCAGAGCTAAGTCAAGCTAAAAAAAAAGTATCCAATAATTAAAAGATATAATTAAAAGGTCTAACATAAGAGTTATGGGAGTTCCAGAAGGTGCAGAAAGAGAAGCTGGGATTAGAGGCCTATTCAGTGAAATAATACAAGAAAACTTCCCTAATCTGAGCAAAGAATTAGAAAGTAATATACAGGAGGGCTACAGAACTCCCAACAGAGTTGACCAAAAACAAACTTCCTCATGACACATGATAATCAAGCTCTCTTCAGTTGAACAAAAAGAAAAAATCCTTAAATGTGCACGAGAAAGAAAATTAGGTGTCATATAGGGGAACCCCAATCAAACTCACAGCTGACCTTTCAGAGGAAACACTACAGGCCAGAAGAGACTGGAGTGACATATTTCAGATTCTAAAAGAGAAAAATTTTCAACCCAGAATAACTTACCATGCAAAGTTCTCCTTTGTCTTTGTCTATTGTCTTCCACAATAAAGAAAAACTTCAAGATTTTGTCTCATCTAAACCTGCCCTACAAATGATACTCAAGGATGTTCCCATGAAAGAAAAAAGAAATAGCAACCACCAGAAACAAAGGCAAATGTGGAGAACATCCCACTAAAAGGCTAACAGAAGACCCAATCATAGAACAATACATCACCAAAATGACAGGACCAAACTGCCCCTTATCCATAATAACGCTGAATGTAAATGGCTTAAACTCATCAATCAAACGCCATATACTGGAGGATTGGATCAAAAAACAAAACCCAACTGTCTACTGCTTACAGGAGACGCATCTCACCAACAAAGATCAGAAAAAATTGAAAGTGAAAGCATGGAAAAACATATATCAAGCTAATGGTAAAGAAAGACGAGCAGGGGTAGCCATTCTTACATCAGATGACATAGACTTTGATGTGAAGAGCCTCAAAAGAGACAAAGAAGGATACCACATAATGATCAAAGGAAGCCTCCAGCAGGAAGAGATCAGCATAATAAATGTTTACGCTCCAAATGCCAAAGCATCTAGCTACATGAAACAAATATTAACGGGCTTAAAGGGAGAAATAGACTCCAATACGATCATAGTGGGAGACCTTACTACCCCATTAACCCAACTGGACAGATCAAAAAAACCAGAAACTCAGCAAAGAAACGATAGAACTCACCCAAACTCTAGAGCAAATGGACTTAGTTGACATCTATCGAACCTTTCATCCTACAGACAGAGAAAATACCTTTTTTTCATCAGTACATGGAACTTTCTCCAGAATTGATCATATTCTAAGCCATAAAACAAGCCTCAGCAAATATTAAAAAGTGGAAATCATACCATGCATCTTCTCAGACCACCAAGGAGTGAAGCTTGAGACCAAGAATTCAAAACACCAAGGAAGACTTACAAACATATGGAGGCTGAATAATATGTTACTAAATGAGCAATGGGTTAGAGAGGAAATCAAATGGGAAATTAAAAAATTGCTGGAAACAAATGAACGCATCAACACAACTTATCAAAACGTATGGGACACAATCAAAGGCGGTGCTGAGAGGAAAGTTCATTTCAATCAGTGCTTATGTCAAGAAACAAGAAAAGCACCAAGTAAATCAGCTAACCTTACAGTTGAAGGAACCAGAAACACAACAACAAAGCAATCCCAAGATGAGTAAGAAAAAAGAAATCATCAAAATAAGGGAGGAAATACACCAAATAGAGACCAAGAGAACTATACACAAGATCAATCAATCAAAGAGCTGGTTCTTTGAGAAAATCAACAAAATAGACTACCCACTAGCTCGACTAATTAAAAAAAGGAGGGAGAAAATACACATCAATAGCATCTGGGATGAGAAAGGAGATATAGCAATAGAAACCTCAGAAATACAAAGAATCATCAGGAACTATTACAAGCAACTATATGCGAACAAATCAGAAAAAATAGAGTCAAGAAGCAATTAACAATCTAAACAGCCCAATAACATATACTGAGATTGAATCAGTAATTAAAGCCCTCACAACCAAGAAGAGTCCAGGACCAGATGGCTTCACTGCTGAATTCTACCAAACATTCCAAGAGGAACTTACCCCAATCATACACAAGTTTTTCAAACAATAGAAAAAGAGGCAATCCTTCCAAGCTCTTTCTATGAAGCTAATATCACCTTAATACCAAAGCCAGAGAGAGAAACAACAGAAAAAGAGAACTACAGACCGATATCCTTGATGAACACAGATGCAAAGATCTTCAATAAAATACTAGCCAACAGGCTCCAGCAACACATCAGGCAGATCATTCACCCGGACCAGGTGGGATTCATCCCAGGCATGCAGGGATGGTTCAACATTCGCAAAACAATAAATGTGATACATCACATCAACAAATTGACAAATAAAAACCATATGATCCTCTCAATAAATGCAGAGAAGGCATTTGATAAAATCCAACACCACTTCATTTTAAAAACCCTAAACAAGATAGGCATAGAAGGAACAATCTATAACACAATCAAAGCAATTTACGATAAACCCAATCCCAGTATCATACTAAATGGGGAAAGATTGGAAGCCATCCCACTAAAATCTGGAACTAGACAGGGATGTCCACTCTCACCGCCACTCTTCAATGTAGCTTTGGAAGTCCTTGCCAGAGCTATTAGGCAAGAAAAAGCAATTAAAGGAATGCAAATTGCAAATGAGGAATTGAAATTATCACAATTCGCAGATGACATGATTCTCTACATAGGAAAACCAAAAGACTCAGTCAAGAGACTATTGAAACTCATAAGAGACTTTGGCAAAGTAGCAGAATACAAAATTAATTAACACAAATCGATGACACTAGTGTACACAAATAATTCCAGTGCTGAGAAAGAAATTGTAAGTACAGTTCCCTTTAAAATAGAGGAAAGGAATCTTAAATACCTAGGAATTAAGCTAACTAAAGATGTGAAAGACCTCTATGATGAAAACTATAAATCATTTAAAAAACAAATAGAAGAAGACCACGAAAAATGGAGAACCTTACCATGTTCTTGGATTGGCAGGATCAACATTATCAAAATGGCCGTATTACCAAAAGCAATATATAGATTCAACGCAATCCCAATCAAAATCCCAGCAACATTCTTCTCAGAAATAGAAAAGATGATACAGAAGTTCATCTGGAATCACAAAAGACCACGAATAGCTTAAGCTGTCCTGAAAAATAGAAATCAAACTGGAGGAATCACAATTGCAGAACTCAAGACATATTACAGAGCAGTGGTTATCAAAAGAGTCTGATACTGGTACAGAAACAGAGATCAGCGGAACAGACTAGAAACACCAGAAGGGAATCCACACATGTATAGTCAACTAAACTTTGACAAGAAAACGGAAAACAATCCAGGTTAAAAAAAAAAAAAAAACAAAACAAACAAAAAAAAAAACCTGGTCTATTCAACAGATGCTGTTGGGACAACTGGATAGCAGCTTGCAAACTAAAGAAGCAAGACCCGCACCTGTCGCACTATACAAAAATCAGCTCTAACTGGTTCAAGGACCTAAATCTACACCCAGAAACCATCAAACTATTAAAGGAAAACATAGAAAACACATTCCAAGATATAGGAACATGGAAAGACTTCTTAGAAAAGACGCCTAAAGCAAAGGCAATCAAATCCAAAATGAACAAATGGGACTACATCAAACTAAAAAGCTTCTGTACAGCAAAAGAAACAATTAACAAAGTGAAGAAGCAACCAACAGAATGGGAGAAAATGTTTGCATTCTACATGAGTGATAGGGGACTAACATCCACAATCTACAAAGAGCTTCAGAAACACAGGGACAGCAAAATGAACCAACCCTGTAGCAAAATGGGCAAAAGAAATGAACAGACATTTCTCAAAAGAACAGGTTCAAATGGCTAACAGACATATGAAAAGGTGCTCAGTCCCTCTAGCCATCAGAGAGATACAAATGAAAACCACCTTGAGGTACCACCTAACTCCAGTGAGACTGGCCTACATTCAGAACTTAAAAAACAACACCTGCTGGCGTGGATGTGGGGAGAAAGGCACCCTCCTGATGGGGTCCATGCAGTAGGTGTGAATAACACGAAGGTGTGAAGATAATAGCTCCCTGACTGGCAGGGCCCGGGGAGCTACCAGCTGCTTAGCAGGGCTAAGTGGATTCATTTCTGACCACCTTGACGCAGTTTTCACCCCCCGTCGCATCGGCACTCAACCACCCCACTAAGAATTTTGAAATCTATTGAGGCATTGTCTGCCCCTGTGAGATGGCTTTTAGAACCAACGTGAGCTTAAGAGTTAATGTGACTGAGGATGTCCTGGTGAGTGGGCCTTTAACTACACACAGGATTATAATTAAGTCTGTGCTGTTTACCCATTGCCAGAAAATCTGGCCCAGATATTTATCATGCTTTCTAGGAAATGGCTTGATAAGAGGGACCCTAAAAGTTATCCTGTTACTGTGACCCTAAAGGTCATTCTGCTATGACAAAAATATAGTTACTGTGACCCTAAAGGCCATCCTGCTATGACAAAGAATATAGTTACTGTGACCCTAAAGGCCATCCTGCTATGACGAAGAATATAGCTACTGTAACTCTGAAGGCTATGCTGGTAAGGCCAAAAATATAGTTACTGTGGTCTTAAAAGGATAGCCTGTCCTTGCAATTCTTTAGAATATAGAAAATGTAGTTGCTTTAGTTGTTCTCATAAATTTTTAGCTAGAGGAAATACAGGGTGATTTCACTAATATCATGAAGATATATTTTTGATTATTGTTTGATCACTTATGAAGTTGTAGAGCCTGCAGTTGTAGAGGAATGTAATGTTTAAAACTTTTTGTCTTAGATCTTCATGTTTTTTCTCTCTTGATGTATTTCTCCCATTTAGTGATAGCTAAGTTGTAGAATAAGAATTGTAGTAGGAGTGTATTACTGCATAAGATGTGTTGTCTACTGAGAAACTCTTGGCTGCAACGTTGGAATGGATAATGCCTTGTCTAATACTGAAACAATTTGTAGAATTGTCTTTGGAAACACTCACTCGTCCATTGTAGAGTTGAAACTTAAATAGAGTAACTTAGCTCATTGCTAACTGCAATTCTTTCCGCTGTTATAATCCTTGCTTTACTTGTTTGGTCAACAAACTGTGTGAGCTTACAGACCTAATGGCCTGCTAATGTCATTAACCCCGATCCCCATAGACCAAGGCCCCAGACTTTTTTTTACTTTTTTTTTATTAATTATTATGCATTATGTGACAGTTTCATAGGCTCTGGGAATCCTCCCTCCCCTCCCCACGCCCCTCCCCCCTGGTGGATTCCTCCACCTTGGTGCAGTATTACAGTTCAAATTCAATCAAGATTCTTTCCAAGGCCCCAGACCTTTTAACTCATACAAGATAGGGGTCTGGTTGACACAGGCGGTGCCTAGGTTATAGTCCAGACCTGAGGAGAGCAGATGAAGACTGGCAAGCCAAGATAAGTAAGGAATATGGAATCCTTCCTCAATCATTTCTCAAGAAGTTGTAAATTGTGCCCCCCTGAAGCTATGTCAATATGCCCTAAGAAAAAAACTTTGTACTGCTTCTGTATAAATAAAGCAGACAGCTTTCTCGCCTTGTCCACTACGTTTAAGGAATCCTGGTGGTCCGTCTCCTTTCTTTCTCTCTTCACGCCTCATTCACGCAAGCTTCCCAAGCTCCAAACTCAGCCAGAGCTGGACTCCGGCACCCTCCTTCACTGCTGGTGGGAGTGTAGGCTAGTACAACCACTGTGGAAATCAGTATGGAGAGTGCTTGGAAAATTGCAAATAAACCTGCCATATGACCCAGCTATTCGACTCTTAGGAATATACCCAAAAGGAGTGAAATCTGCATATGAGAAGGGGATCTTTAATCCTATATTTGCAGCAGCACAATCTACAATAGCAAAGTCATGGAAACAAAACAGATGTGCGTCCAAGGAAGAGTGGTTAAAGAAACTGTGGTACATCTACTCTATGGAATATTATTCAGCTATTAAGAAGAATGATATTATTCTATTTAAATCCAGGTGGTCCCAACTAGAAGTCATTATGCTCAGTGAAATGAGTCATTCACAAGAGAACAAATACCATATATTCTCTTTCATATAAGGAGGCCAACATGGAAAGTGTAACTCCAACAGTCCAATCTATACATTTTTTTTCAGTGATTATCTGTTTGCTCTTTTGGCTGTATCACATACGTTTTGATGTTTTTATGTCAGTTTGTTTGCTTCCAAATAATCTCTATTCTCTAGTAGAATTCATCAAGTGCTCATGAAGTATACGAGGCCATCACATTTCCCAAAAGACTTCTGTGTTTCCTTTTAGTTAAGCATGTGTTGCATACTCAGTGGCACATGATTTTCGCAGGGTGCTACAATTTGTTGTTGATGTTGTTGTTGTTATTGTAATCGATGTGGCTGTTATGAAATGATGTCAATCCAAAAAACACTAATATTATCTCAACCCCAAACAGCCTGTATCTCATGCAATAAGATTTTGTGAAGTAACCAATGATATGAGCCAGATTGTTTATGATCTACACCAAAGAATTGTAAAACCTAATGTACTTGTAAGAACCCATGATACTTGGAAATGGGGAGGAAGAGCAGAGAAATCTTGCATCACCCAGAAGGTGTGAGGAAGACGGGAAATATAACCTATCAGGATTATAAGTGGTAATTCATAGACAACAGACTCGAATTAGCATTAGACAATAGCAAAACTACAAAGGCAAATGGGGGAATCAAGAGTAATCCTAACAACCTCTTAACAGGAGGCCATGCCCTTAGAGCAGGGAGGGGTCCCCAGAGTGGAGCAGGTGGACAGAAGGAGGCTTTTATCCCAAACCTGAAGACTACTAGATCCTCACCAAGGACTATCAGTATGAGTACCAACGACTACATCCCTACTGCCAAGGAGACCACGGGGAAATGGAGTGCCTTCAGATACCAAGATCTCTGAGGTCACCCACCCCCATTTGGATCTACCACATAGGATGGAAGAAGCCCAAATCCTGCCTTGCAGGATCCAAGGTCATTGGAACAACAACCAAGATCCCTGAGCAGTCTGCAGAAACAGAAGAACAGTAAACTTCCTTCGGGACTAGGAAGAGGAGCTTTCTCTGGTCCTTTTCTGCTTCCAATTTTGGGTCCCCACCCCCTCTCGTCATAACCATCACGAGCATTCCAGAAACCCCTCAAAACAGACAAATAAACAAAACTAGAATAGATAGACAGAGAACAACAAGGAAAGCTTAGAAACAGACAGGAAACGGTCAGCGGGGATGCACTTATAACTCACTGGGTGGGACACAAAGATTCGTTACTCCTCACTGGGGTATGGATGATTTCTCTGCACACCCCTCCAAAACATGCTCAGCTAAACAGTTGACTTATATCCTGTTAGAATCATAGAGTTAGACCACCTGAAAAACAGCCAGGTTCGACGAAAACATGCTTCAATGCTATAAACTGCAAAAGAGTAAAATTAAAATATGCATGAGACAGCTGAATAGCAATCTATAGCCATTTAATGTGTATAGAGCATGGTTGAATATAAAGCAAAATTGAAATGTCTAAGAAGAAGTCACAGGCTGTGGTTGAGAACCTGCATTTTCCTAGTAATATATTAGTTAATCAATACCATGTCAATTATTGGCACAATGTTGTAAATGGTTGGAAATATTATGTTGGGGCTTTTAATGGATTGGGATGATACTCTGTCGGCTCTACCATCAGACCAGAGATGGTCTCACAAACAAACCATTGAACTTACCAGGACAATAAGATGCTGGACTTTATGCTTGGTAAATACCTCCAATGAAAGAATGTCAACTGAATTTGAATTATGGAAATGCAACAAGGTGGAGCAATCCTTCATAGGGGAGGGTGTGGAAAGCGGAGGGGATCCCAGCACAAAAAAAAATGTATCACATAATGAAATGTAATTAATTTAAAAAATGAAAGGCAATAAAAATATGTTTAAAGCCGTTGAACTTGACTGGACAATAAGATGCTGGACTCTATGTTTGGTATACGCTTGCAGTGGGGGAATCTCAACTGAACTTGAGCTGTGGTTATGCAACTAGGTGGAGGAATCCACCATGGTGGGAGGGTTTTGGGAGGGGTGGGTAGAATCCAAGTATCTATGTAATTGTGTCACATAATACAATGTAATTACTGAAGTTAAATAATACATAATTAAAAAAAAAAAGAAACCAAGTGCTCTCACAGCACATATGTATGAAAGTGGACGTGACACTTGGCGAACTCAGTGTGTTGGTGAATGGCAACTGCCTGGAGAAGAAGTACAGCACTCCCAGTGCCATAACAATTCCACCTGGCTCATTCACTTCACATACCATCAGAGGTCCAAACAGGTCTCCAGGAAATCTTGTTGGGACACTTCCTATCCAATGCTCATTGAGCCCAGGCTGATGGAATGTGTAGGCTCAGCAACAGCACAAAACAAAGATGGAGATCCTGACTCAAGGCATGACAAACTCAACACCCAGAAACAATTTCAGCGCAAAAGCCATTTCTACCTGCCATGGAAACCAAGTGCTCTGGCAGCACATATATCTGAAAGTCGACATGACACCTGGGGAACTCAGTGTGTTGGTGAATGACAATTGCCCGAATCAACAGGACAGCTCTCCCAGTGCCAAAACAGCTCCACCTGGCTCATTCACTTCACATACCATCATCTGTCCTGGTAGGTCTCCCGAAAACCAAATTTGGTTACTTCCTATCCAATGTCAACTGAGCCCAGGTTGATGGAATCAAGACGGCTGAATATCCAAACAAATCAAAGATGGAGATCCTCATTCAAGGCGTGAAAACCTGGATGGCCAGAGAGAATTTCAGCGCCCATGCCATTTCCAGCTGCCATGGTACCAAGTGCTGTGGCAGCAGATACGTGTGATAGTGGACGGGACACTTGGAGAACTCAGTATGGTGGTGTATCGCAACTGCCCGAAGCAGCAGAAAAGGACTTCCACTGCCAAAACAACTCCATCTGGCTCATTCACTTCACATACCATCACCTGTCCACAAGGTATCCGGGAAATCTTGTTTGGTCACTTGCTGTCCAATGCCTATTAAGCCCAGCTGGATGGAATCAAGCAACTTGAGCAAACACTCAAAACAAAGATGGAGATACTCACTTAAATCGCTCAAAACTGCACAGCCAAGGAGAAGTTCAGTAACCTAGCCATTTCCAGCTGCCATGGAAACCAAGTGCTCTGGCAGCACACATTTCTGAAAGCGGCTGGGACGTGACACTTGGAGAAGGCTGTGTGTTGGTGAATGGCAACTGTCCGAAGCAGTAGCACAGCTCTTTCAGTGCCAAAACAACTCAACCTGGGTCATTCACTTCACATACTATAAGCTGTCCTTGCAGGTCTCGGGGAAAACTTATTTGGTCACTTTTTTTCAAATGCCTATATAATCCAGTATGATGTAATTTATAGGTTCAGTAACCACAAAAAAACAAAAATGGAGATCTTCACTCAAGGCGTGACAAATTCGAAGCCACAGAGCATTGCAGCGCCCAAGACATTTCAAGCTGCAATGGAAACCAAGTTTTCTAGCAGCACATATATCTGAAAGTAGCTGGAAGGTGAAACTTGGAGAACTCTGTGTGTTGGTGAATGACAAGTGCCCGAAGCAGCAGCACAGGTCTTCTAGTGTCAAAACAACTCCACCTGGCTCATAAACTTCACATATCATCAGCTGTCCAGTCAGGTCTCCGGGATATCTTTTTGGTCACTTCCTATAAAATGCCCATTGAGCCCAGGGTGAAGTAGTTTATATGTTCAGCAACCGCACAAAAAACAGATGGAGATCCTCACAGAATCCATAAAAAATGACACAGCCAATGAGAAATTCAGTGCCCAAGCCATTTGCAGCTCCCATAGTAAACAAGTGCTCTGGCAGCACTAATGTCTGTAATTGGATGTGAAACGTAGGGAACACAGTGTGGTGGTGAATGGCAACTGCCCGAAGCAGCAGCACAGCTCTTGCAGTGCCAAAACAACTCCAGCTTGCTCATGAACTTCGCAAACCATCACCTGTCCTTGAAGGTTTCCCAGAAATCCTGTTTGGTCACGTCCTGTCCAATGCACATGGAGACAAGGGGAATAATATGAAGCAGCTTGAGTACACCCAGAAAACAAAGATGGAGATCCTCAAAGAATTCATGTAAATCTCGACAGCCGGAAAAGAGTTCAGCACCCAAGACATTTCCAGCTGTCATGGAAAAAAAGTGCTCTGGCAGCACATATGTGAAACCACGGTAATATAGGTTCGCTGGTTAATGACAACTGCCCGAAGAAGCACCACAGGTCTTTCAGTGCCAAAACAACTCCAGCTGGCTCAGGAACTTCACATACCATCAGCTGTCCTGGCAGCTATCTAGGAAACCCTGTTTGATTTCATTCGATTAAATACCCATTTAGCCCAGTTTGACACAATCAAGCAGATTGAGCACCCACACACAACTAACATGGAGCTCCTCATTCAAGGCGCTCAAAAATCCACAGCCAAGACAAGTACAGTAATCAAGCCATTTCCTGCTGCTATGGAAACCAAGTGCTCTGGCAGCACATTTGTCCGAACGTGGATATGACACCTAGAGAAGGTAGTGTGGTGGTGAATGGCAACTGCCCGAAGCAGCAGCACAGCTCTTCCAGTGCCAAAACAACTCCAGCTAGCTCAGGAACTTCACATACCATCAGCTGTCCTGGCAGCTATCTAGGAAACCCTGTTTGCTCACTTTCTGGCCAATGCTCGTCTGGCCCAGTGGGATGGAATCAAGCAGCTTGAGCACACACACAAAACTAACATGGAGCTCCTCACTCAAGGCACTCAAAACCAAACATCTCAAGACAAGTTCAGCGCCCAAGCCATTTCCCACTGCTGTATAAACCAAGTGCTCTGGCAGCACATATGTCTGAAAATGGATATAACACCTCGAGACCTCAATGTGATGGTGAATGGCAACTACCCAAAGAAAAAGCACAGCTATTCCAGTGCCAAAACAACTCCACCTGGCTCATGAACTTCAAATACCATCAGCTGTCCTCGCTGCTATCTTGGAAACCCTGTTTGGTCACATCCGGTCCAATGCCCATTGAGCCCAGTGTGATGCAATTGAGCACCCACACAAAACTAACATGGAGCTGCTCACTCAAGGAACCCAAAACTCCATAACCAAAGACAAGTTCAGCGCCCACGCCATTTCCCGCTGCCATGGAAACCAAGTTCTCTGGCAGTACATATGTGGAAATGTGGATGTGAAACCAAGGGAATATACGTCCGATAGTGAATGGCAACTGCCCGAAGCAGCAGCACAGCTCTTCTAGTGACAAAACTACTCCAGCTGGCTCATCAACTTCACATACCATCAGCTATACTGGCAGCTATCTAGGAAACCCTGTTTGATCACTTTCAATTAAATGACCATTGTGATGCCTCCGTCGCTAGCTCTGTGGTGCTAGGTTGTTTTCCTTTCCCTCCTTCTGAGACTGACCTCAGATCAGAAGTGGTGATCCGCTGAATTTAAGCATATTAGTCTGCGGATGAAAAGAACCTAACCAGGATTCCCTCAGTAACGGCGAATGAACAGGGAAGAGCCCAGCGCCGAATCCCCGCCCCGCAGTGGGGAGCGGGAAATGTGGCGTTTGGAAGCCCCACTCCCCGGCGCTGCTCGTGGGGAGCCCAAGTCCTTCTGATAGAGGCCCAGCAAGTGGACCGTGTGAGGCCAGTAGCGGACCCTGGCGGAATAGGCCCGGGTCTTCCCGCAGTCGTGTTGCTTGGGAATGCTGCCCAAAGCGGGTGGTAAACAGTTAAGAGAAAGAAAGGAACACTCTTTCCAGTAGGGGAAGCTGGACTCAACGTTCAGTGATGACCTGCCTCTGCTGGTCCCACCAAGATGCTCAGGGAAAAGCGGCTGCTGTGGATAGGTGGATTAAGAGGGAGGGAGCAAGCACCTCATCTGGAACAAGAGGTGGATGAAGAGGACGTGTCTTCCCCGCTGCTGCCGCCACCGTCGCCGGAAGGACCAACCCTGTCACCAGTGGTACGCCCCATCACCCCCAACACACCCAAGAGCACCCACGTTTCTGCTTCCCGAATGCCCCTACCTATGTATGCCTTGCTGCTGCAATGGTGGAGACAGACTTTACTGCCACCATCAACTTCCACTAAGTGACCCGTTCAAAAAAGGTTTCCTCTGAGCCACTAAAAAAAAAAAAAAAATGACCATTGTGCCCAGTGTGATGGAAAGAAGCACCTTGGGCAACATAAAGCTCCTCACTCAAGGCACTCAAAATTCCACAGTCCAAGACAAGTTCAGCGCCAAAGCCATTTCCCTCGCCATGGAAACCAAGTGCTCTGGCAGCGCATATGTCTGAACGTGGATATGACAACTAGGGAAGGTAGTGTGGTGGTGAATGGCAACTGCCCGAATCAACAGCACAACTCTTGCGGTGCGAAAACAACTCCACCTGGCTCATGAACTTCACATACCATCAGCTGTCCTGGCAGCTCTCTAGGAAACCCTGTTTGGTCACTTGTGGTCCAAAGCCCATTGAGCCCAGTGTGATGGAATCAAGCAGCTTGAGCACCCACACAAAACTAACATGGAGCTAATCAATCAAGGCGCCAAAAACTCCACAGCCAAAGAGAAGTTCAGCGCCCAAGACATTTCCCGCTACCATGAAAACAAAGTGTTCTGGCAGCACATATGTGGAATAGTGGATGTGACACCTAGTAAAATCAGTGTGGTGGTGAATGGCCACTACACGAGGCAGCACAGCTCTTCCAGTGCCAAAACAACTCCACGTTGCACATGAACTTCACATACCATCAGCTGTCCTGGCAGCTAAAAAACCCTGTTTGATCACTTCCGCTCAAATGCCCATTGAGTTTAGTGGGATGGAATCAAGCAGGTTGAACACCCACACAAAACTAACATGGAGCTCCTCACTCAAGGCGCTCAAAATTCAAGAGCCAAACACAAGTTCAGCGCCAAAGCCATTTCCCACTGCCATGGAAACCAAGTGCTCTGGCAACACATATGTGGAACAGTGGATCTGACACCAATGGAATATAGGTTCGCTGGTAAATGGCAACTGCCAGAAGCAGCAGCACAGCTCTTCAAGTGCCAAAACAGCTCAACCTGGCTCATGAACTTTACATACCATCAACTGTCCTGGCAGCTATCTAGGAAACCCTGTTTGGTCACTTCCACTCCAAAGCCCATTGATCCCAGTGGGACAGAATCAAGCAGCTTGAGTACTCACACAAAACTAACATGCAGCTCCTCACTCAAGGTGCTCAAATACCAACAGCAAAAGAAAAGTTAAGCGCCACAGCGATATTTCGCTGCCATGGAAACTAAGTGCTCTGGCAGCACATATGTCTGAAAGTGGATATGACATCTAGAGAAATCAGGGTTGTGGTGAATGCCAACTGCCCGAAGCGGCAGCACAGCTCTTCCAGTGCCAAAAAAACTCCACATGGCTCATGAATTTCACATACCATCAGCTGTCCTGGCAGCTATCTAGGAAACCCTGCTTGATGACTTGCGGTCCAATGCCCATGGACAACAGAAGGATGGAATCAAGCACTTGAGCACCCACAGACCACTAACATAGTGCTCCTCACTCAAGGCGCTCAAAACTCCCCAACCAAAGGCAAGTTCAGCACCCAAGCCATTTCCCGAGGCCATGGAAACCAAGTGCTCTGGCAGCACATATGTCTGAACGTGGATATAATACCTAGGGAAGGTAATGAGGTTGTGAATGGCAACTACCCGAAGCAGCAGCACAGCTCTTCAGTGCCAAAATAACTCCACCTGGCTCATGAACCTCACGTACCGTCAGCTGTCCCGGTAGATATCTAGGAAACCCTGTTTGGTCACTTGCGGTCCAATGACCTTTGTACCCAGTATGATGAAATCAACCAGGTTGAGCAGCCACACAAAACTAACATGAAGCTCCTCACTGAAGGCACTCAAAACTCCACAGCAAAAGACAAGTTCAGCACCCAAGCCATTTCCCGCTGCCACGGAAATCAAGTGCTCTGGCAACACATATGTCTGTAGGTGGATATGACACCTAGAGAACTCAGTGTGGTGGTGAATGGCACATGTCCGAAGGAGCAGCACAGCTCTTCCAGTGCCACAACAACTCCACCTGGCTGATGAACTTCACATACCATCAGCTGTCCTGGCAACTATCTAAGAAACCCTGTTTGGTCACTGCAAGTCCAATGCCCATGGAGACCAGTGTGATTTATTCAACCAGGTTGAGCACACACACACAACTAACATGGACCTCCTCATTCAAGGTGCTCAAAACTCCAGAACCAAAGACAAGTTCAGTGCCCAAGCCATTTTCCACTGCCATGGAAACCAAGTGCTCAGGAAGCACATATGTGGAACAGTGGATACGACACATAGAGAATGCTCTAACGTTCGCTGGTGAATGGCAACTGCCCGAAGCAGCAGCACAACTCTTCCAGTGCCAAAACAACTGCACCTGGCTCAGGAACTTCACATACCATCAGCTGTCCTGGCAGCTATCTAGGAAAGCCTGTTTGGTCACTTCCACTCCAAAGCCCATTGATCCCAGTGGGACGGAATCAAGCAGCTTGAGAACTCACACCAAACTAACATGTAGTTCCTCACTCAAGGTGCTCAAACTACACAGCAAAAGAAAAGTTAAGCGCCACAGCGATATTTCGCTGCCATGGAAACCAAGTGCTCTGGCAGCACATATGTCTGAAAGTGGATATGACACCTAGAGAAATCAGGTTTGTGGTGTATGCCAACTGCCCGAAGCGGCAGCACAGCTCTTCGAGTTTCAAAAAAACTCCACCTGGCTCATGAATTTCACATACCATCAGCTGTCCTGGCAGCTATCTCGGAAACCCTATTTGTCCACATCTGGTCAAATGCACGTTGGGCCCAGTGTGATAGAATCAAGCAGCTTCAGCACCCACACAGAACTAACATGGAGCTCTTCACTCAAGGCGCTCAAAACTCCACAGAAGAGACAAGTTCAGCGCCCAAGCCATTTCCCGCTGCCATAGAAACAAAGTGCTCTGGCAGAACATATGTGTGTAAGTGGATATGACACCTAAAGAAGGAAGTGTGGTGGTGAATGGCCACTGCCCAATGCAGCAGCACAGCTCTTTCAGTGCAAAAACAACTCCACCTGGCTCATGAACTTCACATACCATCAGCTGTCCTGGCAGCTATCCAAGAAACCCTGCTTGATCACTTGCGGTCCAATGCCCATGGAGACCAGAGGGATGGAATCAAGCACGTTCAGCATCCACAGACAACTAACATAGAGCTCCTCACTCAAGGCGCTCAAAACTCCCCAAAGGCAAGTTCAGCGTCCAAACCATTTCCTGCTGTTGTGGAAACCTAGTGCTCTGGCAGCACATATGTCTGAAAGTGGATTTGACACCTAGAGAACTCAATGTGGTGGTGAATGACAGCTGCCGGAAGCAGCAGTAGAGCTCTTCCAGTGCCAAAACAACTCCACCTGACTCATGAACTTCACATACCATCAGCTGTCCTGGCAGCTATCTAGGAAAAACTGTTTGATCACTTCCAGTCCAATGCCCATCGGGATCAGTGTGATTTAATCAAGCAGCTTCATCACACACACACAACTAACATGGAGCTCCTCACTCGAGTTGTTCAATACTCCATAGCCAAAGACAAGTTCAGCGCCCAAGCCATTTCTCGCTGCCATGGAAACCAAGTGCTGTGGCAGCATATTTGTGGAACAGTGGATGTGACAGCTAGGAAATTCAATGTGGTAGTGAATGGCCACTGCCCGAAGCATCAGCCCAACTCTTCCAGTGACAAAACAACTCCACCTGGCTCATGAACTTCACATACCATCAGCTGTTCTGGCAGCTCTCTAGGAAACCCTGTTTGGTCCTTGCGGTCCAAATCTCATTCAGCCCAGCGTGATGGAAATAAGCAGCTTGCTCACAAACACACAGCTAAGATGGAGCTCCTCACTCAAGGTGCTCAAAACACCACAGCCCAAGACAAGGGAGGGCCCAAGCCTTTTCCCATTGTCATTGAAACCAGGTGCTCTGGAAGCACATATGTAGCACAGTGGATGTGACATGAAGGGAACTCAGTGTGGTGTAGAATTGCACATGTCCGAAGCAGCAGCACAGCTCTTCCAGTGCAAAAGCAACTCCACCTGGCTCATGAACTTCACATACCATCCGTTGTCCTGGTAGCTCTCTAGGAAATCCTGTTTCATCACTTCCTGTTAAGGGCTCACTGAACCCAGTGTGATGGAATCAATCCACTTGAGCACCCACACACAAAACTAACATGGAGCTAAAAACTCAAGGAGCTCAAAACACCACAGCCAAAGAAAAGTTCAGCGCCCAAGCCATTTCCCGCTGCCATGGAAACCAAGTGCTCTGGCGCACATAAGTGAAAGTGGATATGACTACAAGGGAAGGTTGTGTGATGGTGAATGGCAACTGACCGAAGCAGCAGCACAGCTCTTTCAGTGCCAAAACAACTCTACCTGCCTCATGAACTTCGCATACCATCAGCTGTCCTGGTAGCTATGTAGGAAACACTGTTTGGACACTTGCGGTAAAAAGCCCATGGAGCCCAGTGTGATGGAATTAAACATATAGAGCACTCAAAAACAACTAACATGTAGCTCCACACTCAAGGTGCACAAAATTTCAGAGCCAAACACAATTGAGCGCCAAAGCCATTTCCAGCTGCCATGGAAATCAAGTGCTCTGGAAGCACATATGTGTGAATGTTGATATGACACCTAGAGAACACAGTGTGGTGATGAATGGCAACTGCCAGAAGCAGCAGCACAGCTCATCCAGCGCCAAAACAACTCCACATGACTCATGAACTTCACATACCATCAGCTGTCCTGGCAGCTATCTAGGAAACCCTGTGTGGTCACTTCCAGTCCAATGCCCATGGAGATCAGTGCGATTTAATCAAGCAGCTAGATCACACACACACAACTAACATGGAGTTCCTCACTCAAGGCACTCAAAACTCCATACCCAAAGATAAGTTCAGCGCCCAAGCCATTCCTGCTGCCATGGAAACGAAGTGCTCTGGCAAAATATTTGCGGAACAGTGGATGTGATACCTAGGAAACTCAATATGGTGGTGAATGGCCACTGCCTGAAACAGCAGCACAGCTCTTCCAGTGCCAAAACAACTCCACCTGGCTCAGGAATTTCACATATCATCAGTGCCCTGGCAGCTATCTAGGAAACACTGTTTGGTCATTGATGTCCAATGCTAATTCAACCCAGTGTGATGAAAATAAGCAGCTTGCTCACAAACACACAACTAACATGGAGCTCCTCACTCAAGGTAATCAAAACACCACAGCCCAAGACAAGTTGAGCGGCCAAGCCTTTTCCCGTAGCCATAGAAACCAAGTGCTCTGCCTTCACATATGTTGAACAGTTGATATGACAACTAGAGAAGTCATTGTGGTTCACTGGTGAATTTCAACTGCCCGAAGCAGCAGCACAGATCTTCCAGTGAAAAAACAACTATAGCTGCCTCATGAACTTCACATACCATCAGCTGTCCTGACAGCTATCTAGGAAACCCTGTTTCGTCACTTCCACTCCAATGCCCAATGAGCCCAGTGTGATGGAATCAAGCATATTGAGCACCCAAACAAACCTAACATGGAGCTCCTCACTCAAGGCACCCAAAACTCCACAGCCAAACACAAGTTCAACGTCAAAGCCATTTTCCGTTGCCATGGAAACCAGGGCTCTAGAAGCACATATGTCTGTAAGTGTATATGATACGTACGGAAGGTAATTTGTTCGTGAATGGCACATGTCGGAAGCAGCAGCACAGCTCTTCCAGTGCCAAAACAACTCCACCTGACTAATGAACTTCACATACCATCAGCTGTCCTGACAGCTATCTAGAAACCCTGTTTGGTCAATTCGGCTCAAATGCTCAGGGAGCCCAGTGTGACTTAATCATGCAGCTTGATCACACACACACAACTAACATGGAGCTCCTCACTCAAGGTGCTCAAAACTCCACATCCAAAGACAAGTTCAGCGTCCAAGCCATTTCCCGCTGCCATGGAAACCAAGTGCTCTGGCAGCACATATGTCTGAAAGTGGATATGACACCTAGAGAACACAGTGTGGTGGTCAATGGCACCTGTTCAAAGCAGCAGCACATCTCTTCCAGTGCCAAAACAACTCCACCTGGCTCATGAACTTCAAATGCCATCAGCTGTCTTGGCAGCTATCTATGAAACCCTGTTTGATCACATGCGATCCAATGACAATTGTGTCCAGTGTGATAAAAAAAAAAGCAGCATGATCACAGAGACAGAAAAATAGCACAAAGCTCCTCACTCAAGGTGCTCAAAACTCCATTGCCAAAGACAAGTTCATTGCCAAAGCCATTTCCCGCTGCCAAGGTAATCAAGTGCTCTGGTAGCACATATGTGGAACAGTGGATATGACACCTAGGAAAGTAGTGTGGTGGTGATGGCAACAGCCTGAAGCATCAGCACAGCTCTTCCAGTGCTAAAACAACTCCACCTGTCTCATGGATTTTACATATCATCACTTGTCCTGGCAGCTCTCTTGGGATCCCTGTGTGGTCAGTTGCGGTCCAATGACTTTTGTGCCCAGTGTGATGGAATCAAGCAGGTTGAGCAGCCACACAAACTAACATGTAGCTCCTCGCTGAAGGCGCATAAAACTCCACAACCAAAGACAAGTTCAGCGCCCAAGCCATTGCACGCTGCCATGGAAACCAAGTGCTCTGGCAGCACATATGTGGACCAGAGGATGTAACACCTGGGGAACACTGTGTGGTGGTAAATGTCAATAGGCCAAAGCAACAGCACAACTCTTGCAGTGACAAAACAACTCCACCTGACTCAAGAACTTCAAATACCATTTGTGGTCCTAGAAACCATTTAGGAAACCCTGTTTGGTAACATGAGGTCCAATGACCTTTGGGCCCAGTGAGAAGGAATCAAGCAGCTTGAGCACCCACACAAAACTAATATGGAGCTCCTCACTGAAGGCGCTCAAAACTCCACAGACAAAGACAAGCTCAGCGGCTATGCCATTTCCTGTTGACATGGCAACCGAGTGCTCTGGCAGCACATATGTGGGACACTGGATGTGACAAATAGGGAATGTTGATTCGCTGGGGAAATGCCACTATCTGAAGCAGCAGTAGAGCTCTTCCAGTGCCAAAACAACTCCACCTGGCACAAGAACTTCATATACCATCAGCTGTTCTGGCAGCTCTCTAGGAAACCCTGTTTTGTCTCCTCAGGTGCAATGCCCATGGAGCCCAGTGAGATGAAAATAAGCAGTTTGATCTCACACACACAACTAACATGGAGCTCCTCACTCAAGGCGCTCAAAACATCACAATCCAAGACAAGTTGAGCGCCCAAGCCATTTTCCGTTGCCATGGAAACCAAGTGCTCTGGCAGCACATATGCAGAACACTGGATGTGACACCAAGTTAACTCAATGTAGTCGTGAATAGCAACACCCCGATGCAGCAACACAACTCTTCCAGTGCCAAAACCACTCCATCTGGCTCATCAACTTCACATACCATCAGCTGTCCTGGCAGCAATCTAGGAAATCCTGTTTGGTCACTTCTGGTCCAATGCCTATTGAGCCCAGTGTGATGGAATCAAGCATATTGAGCACCCACAAAGAACTAACTTGGAGCACCTCACTCAAGGCGCTCAAAACACCACAGCCAAACACAAGTTCAGTGCCCAAGCCATTTCCCGCTGCCGTGGAAACCAAATTCTCTAGCAGCATATATGTGGAACAGTGGATGTGATACCAAGGGAAGGTCTTGTGATGGTGAGTGGCATCTGTCCAAAGCAGCAGCACAGCTCTTCAAAAGCCAAAACAACTCCACCTGGCTCAGGAACTTCACGACCATCAGCTGTCCTGGCAGCAATCTAAGAAATTCTGTTTGGTCAATTCTTGTCCAGGCCCATGGAGACCAGAGGAATGGAATCAAGCTGGTTGAGCACCCACACACAACTAACACGTAGCTACTCACTCAAGACGCTTAGAACTCCACAGCCAAAGACAAGTTCAACGCCCAAGCCATTTCACGCTGCCATGGAAACCAACTGCTCTGGCAGCACATATGTGGACCATTGGATGTGACATCAAGGGAATGAAGGTTCGCTGGTGAATGGCAACTGCTCGAAGCAACAGCACAGCTCTTCCAATGCCAAAACAACTCCACCTGGCTCATTAACTTCGCATACCATCAACTCTGCTGTCAGCTATCTAGGAAACACTGTTGTGTCAACTCTGGTCCAACGCCCACTAATCTCAGTGTGATTAAAATTAATCACCTTGAGCACCAAACACAACTAAAATGGAGCTCCTCACTCAAGGCACTTAAAACTCTACAGCCAAAGATAAGTTCAGTGCCCAAGCCATTTCCCGTTGCCATGGAAACCAAGTGCTCTGAAAGCACTTTGTCTAAAAGTGGATAGGACACATAAGGAAGGTAGTGTGGAGTTGAATGGCAACTGCCTGAAGCAGCAGCACTGCTCTTGCAGTGCAAAAACAACTATAGCTGCCTCATGAACTTCACATACCATCAGCTGTCCTGGCAGCTATGTAGAAAACCCTGTTTGGTCTCTTGCGGTTCAAAGCCCATGGAGCCCAGTGGGATGGAATCAAGCAGCTTGATCACACGCACAACTGACATGCAGCTCCTCACTTATGGCGCTAAAACTCCACAGCCCAACACAAGTTCAGTGCCCAAGCATTTCCAGCTGCCATGGAAACCAAGTGCTCTGGTAGCACATATGTGGAACAGTGGATGTGACACCTACTGAACTGAGAGTGGTGGTAAATGGCAACTACCCGAAGCAGCAGCACAGCTCTTCCAGTTCCATTACAATTCCACCTGGCTCAGGAACTTCACATGCCATCAGCTGTCCTGGCAGCTATCTAGCAAACCCTGTTTAATTACTTCCGGTCCAATGCCCTTTGAGCCCAGTGGGATGGAATCAACTAACTTGAGCACTCACACACAACTAAAATGTATCTCCTCACTCCAGGCGCTCAAAACTCCGCAGCAAAAGACAAGTTCAGCACCCAAGGCATTTCCCGCTGCCATGGAAACCAAGTTCTATGGCAGCACATATGTCTGAATGTGGTTATAATACTTTGGGAAGGCAGTGTGGTTGTGAATGGCAACTGCCCGAAGCAGCAGCACAGCACTTCCAGTGCCAAAACAACTCCACCTGGCTCATGAACTTCACATACCATCAGCTGTCCTCGCAGCTATCTATGAAACCCTGTTTGGTCAGTTACTGCCAAATGCCCATTGAACCCCGGGTGATATAATCAATCCGCTTGAGCAAACGCACAAAACTAACATGGATCTCCTCACTCAAAGTGCTAAAAACACCACAGACAAACACAAGTTCAGCGCCCAAGCCATTTCCCCCTGCCATGGAAAGCAAATGCTCTGGCAGCATATATGTGGAACAGTGGATGTGACACATAGAGAACACAGTGTCGTGGTGAATGGCAACTGCCAGAAATAGCAGCACAGCTCTTTCAGTGCCACAACAACTCCACCTGGCACATAAACTACACATGGCATCAGCTGTCCTAGCAGCTATCCACCAAACCCTGTTTGATCACTTCCGGTCCAATGCCCATTGATCCCAGTGTGATGGAATTAATCAGCTTGAGCACCAACAGAAAATTACCATGGAGCTACACCTTCAAGGTGCTCAAAACTCCAGAGTCAAACACAAGTTCAGTGCCCAAGACATTTCTTGCTTCAATGGAAACCAAGTTGTCTGGCAGCACATATGTCTGAAAGTGGGTCTGAAACATACTGAACTCAGAGGGGTGGTGAATGGCAACTGTCCGAAGAAGCAGCACAGCTCTTCCAGTGCCAAAACAACTCCACCTGGCTCATGAACTTCACATACCATCAGCTGTCCTCGCAGCTATCTAAGAAACCCTGTTTGGTCACTTCCGTTCCAATCGCCCATGAACCCAGTGTGATTTAATCAAGCAGGTTGATCTCACACACACAACTCTCATGGATCTCCTCACTCAAGGCGCTCAAAACTCCATAGCCAAAGACAAGTTCAGTTCCCAAGCCATTCTGTTTGTCATGGAAACCAAGTGCTGAAATGGCAGCACACATGTCTGAAAGTGGATGTGACACCAAGGTAATATAGGTTCGCTGGTGAATGACAACTGCCCAGGCAGCAGCACAATTCTTCCAGTGCCAAAAAAATCACCGTCTGCCTCAAAAATTCACATACAATCAGCTGTCCTGGCAGCTATCTAGGAAACTCTGTTTGGTCACTTGCTCGCCTAAGCCTATTGAGTACAGTCTGATGGAATTAAGCATGTTGAGCACCCATACAAAACTAACATGCAGCTACTCACTCAAGGAACTCAAAACTCCACAGCCAAGGACAAGTTCAGCACCCAAACAATTTCGCACTGCCATGGAAACCAACTGATCTGGCAGCACAAATGTGGAACACTGGATATGACACCAAGGAAATGTAGTGTGGAGGTAAGTGTCATTGGTTGGCGCAGCACAACAGACCTTCCAATGCCAAAACAATTCCACCTGGCTCATGAACTTCACATACCATCAGCTGTCCTGGCAGCTCTCTAGCAAACTCTGTTTGTTCACATCCGGTCAAATGCCAACTGAGCCCAGTGGGATGGAATCACGTAGCTTGAGCACCCACACAAAACTAACATGTAGGTGCTCAATCCACTCACAAAACTCCACACATTTACAGCACCCGAGCCATTTCACGCTGCATGGAAACCAAATGCTCTGCAAGCACATATGTGGAACAATGGATGTTTAACATAGGGAAGGTAGTGTGGTGGTGAATGGCAACTGCCGTAGCAGCAGCAGCACAGCTCTTCCAGTGCCAAAACAACTCCACCTGGCTCATGAACTTCACATAACATCAGCTGTCCTAGCAGCTATCTAGGAAACCTTGTTTGGGAACTTCCGGTCCAATGCCCATTGAGCCCCGTGTGATGGATTCAAGCAGGTTGAGCACCCACAAAAAACTAACATGGAGTTCCTCACTCAATGCGCCCAAAACTCCACAGTCAAACACAAGTTTAATGCCCAATCCATTTCCCGCTGGCATGGAAACAAAGTTAATGGCAGCACATATGTGGACAGTGAATGTGACACCTGGGGAACTCTGCGTGTTGGTGAATGGCAACTTTCCGAAACAGCAGTACCACTCTTCCAGTGCCAAACAACTCCACCTGGCTCATCAATTTCACATACCCTCAGCTGTCCTGGCAGCTGTGTAGGAAACCCTGTTTGATCACTTGCTCTCCAATGCCAATTGAGCCTAGTGTGACGGAATGAAGCAGGTTGATCAACCACACAAAACTAACATGTAGCTCCTCACTTAAGGCGCTCACAACTCCACAGAAGAGACAAGTTCAGCGCCCAAGCCATTTCCCGCTGCCATGGATACCAAGTGCTCTGGCAGCATATATGTCTGAAAGTGTATATGACACCTAGGGATGTAAATATGGTGTTCAACGGCAACTGCCCGAAGCAGCAGCTCAACTCTTCCAGAATCAAAACAACTCCAATTGACTCATGAACTTCAAATACCATCAGGTGTCCTGGCAGCTATCTAGGAAACCCTGCTTAATCACTTCCGGTCCAATTCCCATTGAGCCTATTGTAATGGAATCAAGCAGCTTGATCACCCACACAAAATTAACATGGAGCTCCTCAATCAAGGCGCTAAAACTCGACAGCCAAACACAAGTTCAGCGTTCAATCACTTTCCCACTGCCATGGAAACCAAGTGCTCTGGCAGCACATATGTGGAACAGTGGATGTGACACCTAGGGATGGTAGTGTGCTGCTGAAAGGTAACTTAACGTAGAAGCAGCAAAGCTCTTCCAATGCCATAACAACTCCACCTGCCTCATGAACTTCGCATACCATCAGATGTCCTGCCAGCTATCTAGGAAACCCTGTTTGGTCACTTGCGCTCCAATGCCCATTGAGCCTAATGTGATAGGATCAAGCAGGTTGAGCACCCACACCAAGTTAACATCTAGTTCCTGACTCATGGCGCTCAGAGCTCCACAGTCAAAGACAAGTTCAGAGCCCTAGCTATTTCCAACTGCCATGGATACAAAGTGCTCTTGCAGCACATATGTGTAGCAGTGAATGTGACACCTAGGGAAATCGATGTGGTGGTGAATGTCAACTGCCCGAAGCAGTAGCACAGCTCTTCCAGTGCCAAAACAACTCCACCTGGCTCATGAACTTCACATACCATCAGCTGTCCTGGCAGCTATCTAGGAAACAATGTTGGGTCACTTGCCGTCCAATTCCACCGGAGTCCAGTGTGATGGAAAGAGCAGGTTGAGCACCCACAGAAAACTAACATAGAGCTCTTCATTCAAGGCGTTCAAAACTCCACAGCCAAAGACAAGTTCAGCCCCAAGCCGTTGCATACTGCCATGGAAATCAAGTGCTCTGGCAGCACATAGTTGGAACACTGGATGTTACACCAAGGGAATATTGGTTCGTTGGTGAATGAATACTGCCCGAAGTAGCAGCACAGCTCTGCCAGTGCCAAAACAACTCCACCTGCTTCATGAACTTCACATACCATCAGCTGTCCTGGCAGCTATCTAGGAAATGTTGATTGGTCACTTCCGGTCCAATGCCAATTGAGCCTAGTGTGATGGAATCAAACAGGTTGATTACCCATACACATCTAACATGGAGCTCCACACTTTAGGCGCACAATACTCCACGGCCCAAGACAACTTCAGCGCCCAAGCCATTTCTGGCTGCCATGGAAACCAAGCGCTCTGGCAGCACACATGTTTGTAAGTGGATGTGACACCTAGGGAAGGTACTGTGTTGGTGAATGGCAACTGCCAGAAGCAGCACCACAGCTCTTTCAGTGCCAAAACAAGTCCACCGGGTTCGTGAATTTTACATACCATCAACTGTCCTGGCAGCTATCTAGGAAACCCTGTTTGGTCACTTGTGGTCCAATGCCCTTTGAGCCCAGTGTGATTTAATCAAGCAGGTTGAGCAACCACACGAAACTAACATGAAGCTCCTCACTCAAGGAGCTCAAAAGTCCACAGTCAGAGACAAGTTCAGCGCCAAAGCCATTTCCCGCTGCCATGGATTCTAACTGCTCTGTAACCACATATGTGGAACAGTTGATGTGAAAACTAGGGAACACAGTGCGGAGCTGAATGGCAACTGCCCGAAGCAGCTGCACAGCTCTTCCAGTGCCAAAACTACTCCACCTGGCTCATGAACTTCACATACCATCAGCTGTCCTGGCACCTATCTAGCAAACTCTGTTTGGTCACTTCCACTCCAAAACCCATTGAGACCAGTGTAATTGAACTATGCAGCCTGAGCACAAACACAACTAGCATGTAGCTCCTCACTCAAGGCACTCAAAACTCCATAGGACTTCTTCGTTTCCCATTTGGATTCCTCTGATTTCTTTTTCTTGTCTTATGGCCTCAGCGAGTACCTCTAGGACTATGTTGAATAGTAGTGGAGAAAGTGGACATCCCTGTCTTGTTCCAGATCTCAGTGGGAAGGGTTCCAGCCTTTCTCCATTCAGTATGATGCTGGCGTTGGGTTTTTCATATATGGCTTTAATTATGTTGTGGTTATTTCCATCTATGCCTACCTTGGTTAGGGTTTTTAGTAGGAAGTGGTGTTGGATTTTGTCGAAAGCTTTTTCTGCATCTATTGATACTATCATGTGATTCTTGTTTTTCAGCTTTTGGATGTAGTGTATCACATTTATGGATTTTCGAATGTTGAACCATCCCTGCATTCCAGGGATGAATCCTACTTGATCTGGATGAATGATCTGTCTGATGTGTTTTTGAATTCTGTTGGCTAGGATTTTGTTGAGAATCTTAGCATCAATGTTCATCAAAGAGATAGGTCTGTAGTTTTCCTTCTCTGTTAGTTCTCTGTCGGGTTTTGGGATTAAGGTAATGTTGGCTTTATAGAATGAGTTGGGAAGGGTTGCCTCTTTTTTTATTGTATTGAAGAGTTTGTAGAGGATTGGGGTCAGTTCTGTTCGGAATGTTTTGTAGAATTCTGCAGTGAAGCCGTCTGGGCCTGGGCTTTTCTTTGTTGGGAGGTCTTTAATCACTGATTCAATCTCTGCTTCAGGTAAGGGTTTGTTCAGTTCTTTTGTTGCCTCTGGGCTAAGTTTTGGCAGGTGATAGAAGTCTAAGGACTTTTCCATTTCTTGGTGATCTTCTGATTTGTTGGAGTACAGTGCTTTGTAGTAATTTCTAATTATGGCCTTAATGGATGCGGTGTCTGTTGTTATGTTGCCTTTTTCATTTTTGATGCTGTTAATTCTTGCCTTCTCTTGTTTTTTCTTTGTCAGTCGGGAAAGTGGTGTGTCTATCTTGTTTATCTTCTCAAAAAACCAGCTTTTTAATTCATTGATTTTGTGTATGGTTTTTTTTGTTTCTATCTGGTTGATTTCCTCCCTTGTTTTGATGATTTCTTGTTTCCTATTGTGTGTGTGGCTCTTCTGCTGTTGTTTTTCCAATTCCTGGAGGTGTATGTTTAGTTCCTGTATTTGGCGCCTCTCTTGGGCCTTGACATGAGCTCCAATTCCGATGAGTTTACCCCGTAGCACTGCTTTGGCTGTGTCCCACAAATTTTGGAATGTTGTGTCAGAGTTTTCATTGGTTTCCATAAATTTTTTGATCTCATCTTTAATTTCTTCTCTGACCCATTGTTCGTTTAATAGCATATTTTTCAGCCCCAAGAGTTTCTGTATTTCCTGGGGCATTTTGAATTGCTGATTTCCAGCTTCATTCCATGGTGGTCTGAGAGGGTACAGAAGTCAAACTCTCACTATATGCAGATGATATGATTCTTTATGTAATAGAGCCAAGAGACTCAATACAGAGACTGCTAGAACTTGTACGAGTGGCAGGGTACAAAATTAATGAACAAAAATCTACAGCCATAGCGTATGCAAATATCGCAAAGATGGAAAAAGACCTAACCAGCAAGTTAGCACTCAAAATAACAGAGAAAATTATGATATATCTGGGAATAAATGTAACCAAAAATGTAGGAAACTTATTTGAAGAAAACTACAAACTACTTAAAAAAGAGATTGAACAAGTCCTCAAAAGATGGAGTAACATCCCATGCTCCTGGATAGGTAAAATCAATATCATTAAAATGTCTATACTGCCAAAAGCAATATATACATTCAACGCAATCCCAATCAAATTGCCCAAAACATTCTTCATGGAACTGGAAACAATGATCTAAAGGTTCATCTGAAAGCAAAAAAAACCACGAATAGCTAGAACCATTCTCAAGAACAGGAAGTTAGCAGGGGAAATCACAGTTCCAGACCTCTGGACATACTATAGGGCAGTGATTATCAAAACAGCCTGGTACTGGCACAAAGATAGAGAGGAAGATCAATGGAGCAGAATAGAAACACCAGAAGGAAATCCACACAGATACAGCCAAATAATCTTTGACAAAAAGACAAATGACAATCCAGGCAAATGGGAAGGTCTGTTCAATAAATGCTGTTGGGACAACTGGTTAATAGCCTGCAGAAACAAAAAAATAGATCCACATCTCTCACCATACACTAAGATCAGATCTAAATGGATAACAGATCTAAACCTACATCCAGAAACCTTTAAACTCTTGGAAGAAAATGTTGGAAACACACTGGAACACTTAGGGGTAGGCCCTCACTTCCTAAAAAAGACTCCAAATGCAGTAGAAATCAAGACCAAAATAAACAATTGGGACCTCATCAAACTAAGAAGCTTCTGTACAGCTAGAGAAACAATCAACAAAGTAAAAAGGCAACCCACAGAATGGGAGAAGATCTTCGCACACGACATAGGTGATAGAGGGCTGATCTCCAGAATATACAAAGAGCTACAAAACAACCAAAATGTCAAAACAAACAAGCCACTCAAGAAATGGGCACGGGAAATCGGCAAACACTTCACAAAGGAACAAACCCAAATGGCAAATAAACATATGAAAAATGCTCAAGTTCCCTGGCAATAAGGGAAATCCAAATTAAAACATCAAAGAGGTACCACCTAACGCCAGTAAGACTGGCCCACATGAATAAAAGCACCAACGACACTTGTTGGCAAGGTTGCAGGGAAAAGAGATCCCTACTCCGCTGCTGGTGGGGCTGCAGGCTGGTACAGCCTCTATGGAAATCAGTATGGAGAATATTCAAACAACTCAAATTCAACATACCGTATGATCCAGCAATGGCACTCCTAGAAATATATCCAGAACACTTGTTTTATGAGAAACCAACATGCACTCCTATGTTCATAGCAGCACAATCAGTAATTGCAAAAACATGCAAGCAACCAAAATGCCCATCAACAGAGGATTGGATAAGAAATCTATGGTTCATCTACTCCATGGAATACTACTCAGCTATTAAAAAAAAACAACATGCAGTTCTTTGTGGCCAAATGGGCCAAACTGGAAACCATAATGCTAAGGGAAATGAGCCAATCCCAAAAGGTTAAATACCACATGTTTGCCTTAATTTAAGATGATATGATGTTATGTATAACGTGTTATGTTTTGAATGTTATATGTTGTGTATAAACTAAATTGAAGTATAGGTGAGGTGGTCACAGAAGGTGGCTGGAAACTCGCATTTACTTTTAATATACTGGTTACTCATTACTATGTCGATTAATTTCATAATGATGCAAATTTTTGCTGATGGTATGTTGGAGCTTTCAATTGACTGGGATGATACTCTGCTAGCTCTGTCTTCAGACCAGAGAGGGTATACCTAAGAAGCCGTTGAACTTGACTGGACAATAAGATGCTGGACTCTATGTTTGGTATTCGCTTGCAATGGGGGAATCTCAACTGAACTTGAGCTGTGGTTATGCAACAAGGTGGAGGAATCCACCATGGCGGGAGGGTTTGGGGAGGGGTGGGGAGAACCCAAGTATCTATGTAACTGTGTCACATAATACAATGTTATTAATGAAGTTAATAATAAACAATTAAAAAAAAAAACTCTATAGGAAAAGAAAACTTCAGTGCCCAAGCCATTTCCCGCTGCCATGGAAACCAAGAACTCTGGCAGTACATATGTCTGTGAATGGATATGATAGCTTTTGAAGGTAGTGTGGTTTTGAAGGGCAACTGCCCGAAGCAACAGCACGGCTCTTCCAGTGCCAAAACAACTCTACCTGGCTCATGAACTTCACATACCATTATCTGTGCTAGCAGCTCTCTAGGACACCCTGTTTGGTCACTACCAGTACAATGCCCATTGAGCCAAGTATGATGGTATTAAGCAGGTTGAGCACCCATACAAAACTAACATGAAGCTCCTCACTTATGGAGTTCAAAACTCAACAACCAGAGACAAGATAATCGCCACAGCCATTTCCTGCTGCCATGGAAACCAAGTGCTCTGGCCGCACGTAACTCTGAAACTGGATATGACACCTAGGGAAGGTACTGTGGTGGTGAATGGCACATGTCTGAAGCAGCAGCACAGCTCTTCCAGTGCCATAAAAACTCCACCTCCCTCATGAACTTCACACACCATCAACTGTCCTGGCTTCTATGTAGGAAACCCTTTTTGGTCACTACCAATCCAATGGCCATGGAGCCTAATGGGATGGAGTCAGCAGGTTGAGCTCCCACACAAAAATAACATGGAGCTCCTAACTCAAGGCAATCAAATCTCCACAGCGAAAGACAAGTTCAGTGCCGAAGCCATTGCCCACTGTCAAGGAAAAAAAGTGCTCTGGCAGCACATATGTCTGAATTTCCACATGACAGCTCGGAATGGAAATGCTTTGGTAAATCGCAACTTCACGAAGCAGCAGCAGCACAGCTCTTCCAGTGCCAAAACAACTCCACCTGGCTCATGAACTTCACATACCATCAGCTGTCCTGTCAAATATCTAGGAAACCCTGTTTATTCCCTTTCGTTCTAATCCCCATTGAGCCGAGTGTGAAGGAATCAAGCAAGTTGAGCACCCACAAAAAACTAACACATAATTCCTCACTCAAGGCGCTCAAAACACCACAGCCAAAGACAAGTTCAGTGCCCAAGCCATTTCCCGCTGCCATGGAAACCAAATTCTCTAGCAGCACATGTGTGGAACATTGGATGTTACAATTAGGGAATACAGTTTCGCTGGTGAATGGCAACAGCCTGAAGCAGTAGCACAGCTCTTCCAGTGCCAAAACTACTCCATCTGGATCATGAACTTCACATACCATCAGCTGTCCACAGGCAGCCTCCTTTGTGGAGTGGAGAATGATGGTGAGTGGTTCAAGCTCTGCTTCCTTTGTTCCTTCTCGCCACAGGCCCTAGCAGAGAAGACGTGCAGACTCCATGGAAGCCAGCAGAGCGTGAGTGTGTGGGGTTGGGTTTCCTTGGAATGTGAGTTTGCAAATCCGCTGACAATGTGTTGAAGCCTAGGACCATTTCAACACCGGTACTATGAAAGCATTTCCATTTTCCGTTGATGAGAATCCTTGTGTCTCTTCAAGGAGCCAATCTAATCCTAGTTCTCCATTAGAGGTAGTGTGTGGAAAAACCTATGTAATGTGAAAGAGCCAAGCCAAGCTGATTTCCATAGGCAGACCTTACATATCATTTCCTGTCATGGCTCTCAGTGAAATATCTTTGGGTAAGTGTGTCACCATAGTGCCATGTAAGTGTGTCACCATAGTGTAAAAGAGATGACTTCCGGGAGATGGTTGGTATCAAAACCATGGTTGGATACAGGATTGGAATCAGGGTTAGAATGCTATCTAGGCTTATGGTTGCATTGATGCCAAAGCCTAGATTTCAGTTTAGGGCAAGGTGGAGTGTTAAGGTTCAATTGAGGCTTCTGAATTGGGTTACTACTAGGAATAGAACTAGGATTATGCTTAGGTGGAATTAAGGTGAGGGCTGGGTCTAATGCTAAAGGTCAAGTCTAGTAGTGAGGTTACTGTTAGGTTTTGAGATTTGACTTATGGTTATCCCAATGGTTAGGGTTAGTGATAGGGTTAGGGTTAGGGTTAGAGTTAGGGTGAGGGTTCAACAGGCAAATAAGATTAGGTCCAGTCTTAGGTTTTGTATGTGGCATGTAGTAGGATTTGTGTGAGGATTAGTATTAGGTAAAGAATAGTGTTTGGATTACTGCCAGATAGAGAGTTTGGGTTCCATTTCTGGTTCAGGCTTGGTTTGAGTTAGTGCTTTGATTGAGGGTTATTGTTAGGACTGTGGAAAGGACTGTGTGGAATCTGAATACAGTTAGGGTTACTCTTGAGGTTACGATGAAAGCTGTGGCTCCATTGAAGATGAAGAGGTTGTTTTGTGTGAATTTGAGTATCGTGATGAGGTTCTAGTCTATGTCCGAATGATTATGCTTAGAGCTAGAGTTCATGTTAGAGTATAGGCTAATGCTAGTGTGAAAGTTGTTGTAGGATTAAGGTTAGGTCCAAATCTAGTGTTAGGTGCAAATCTTGTGGTGAAGCTTTAGGCCAGAGTTGGATTTAGGCTTAGTGTTCTAATGAGGGTGATGATTCAAATTAGCATTGCAGTTTAGGTTTAGAAATGTCGCTGGGATTGGGTTCAGTGTTAGGGCTAGGCTTAGTATGACAGTGATGTCTCCATCTGTGTCAGGGTTGGAGTTGGTGTTGGGACTAGGGATTTGGTTGGGTTTAGGGCTAGGATCACTTTTAGGATTGGGACTAGAGCTACAGCTATAGCTAGTATCAGCATGCGGGTTAGGATGATGGCGAGGGTTGGAGATCATCCTGTCTGGCTTTGGGTGTGCTCTAGGTTGTAGTCAGCATTCATGATAGGCTTTGTAAGATGTGTTGGGTAAGTGCTGTATATCTTACTTTCCAATAAAACGTCGTAATTCTGAAAAGCAAAAGAGTTATGGCTATTCTAGTTTGAATTTATGACTAGGGTCAACGTGAGGTTTAAGATCAGGCCTATACCCTGTCTGCTGATTACATCTATCAAACTCAAGAGACTCAGTCAGCCTTACAGGCAGGGTTAGTCTCAACTCTTCCTGTAGAAGTAGCCCTCATTCTAATCTTACACCTAGCGCTACTCTCATCGACCTCTGCTTTGACTTAACCCTGTCCCAAATACTAACCTTCATCCTTGTCCATCTCTACTCCTCGCCCTAACCTTAGTCCTACGCCAATCGTAATCCCAACATTTTTACAACAATCTAACTGAAATAGGAGCATTCAAGCTCAACAGAAAGCCAAGCAGAGTCATAGCCCCAAGTGTCAAAAACAACACTAAAGATTCTCTTCATCCTTAACTAGCCGGGTTCCTGAAACAAATCTTCCCTGAGGCCAGCCCTTTCTGTAACTCTAAGCCATGCCCTAGACTTTACCTGATCATACCCCTAGACCAAATGATGACCCGATTTCTACTACTACTAAGTGGTAATAAGTGCTTCCCAAGCTCAAACACATATCAAATTACTAAAGCTAACCGTAACTCCTTTTGTTTTTGTGGAATTCTATTGTTGACAATCTTTACATAGTTGATTTGGGTCAAAAGGTTCAAGGGCTACAGGACAGTGAGTAAGGCTATTATTTCCACATACTCTTCTTTGATTGTATTTCTGGGTAAATGGGAAGGGAGATAAAGGAAGAAGCCCCACCCAGTCTCCTCCTGACCCCAGGTCCCTGATGTGGGGTATGCTGCGAGAGTCCTGCTCAAGTGTGTTTTTTATGTGTTTCTTTTTTCTCAATTGGGTTTGATAGTCATGAATTGCTGCCAATCATGCAACTGCAAGCACGATGAGGTCTCTGCAGCATACACTGATTGACACAGTCCATCTTAGAGTCTGCGTTTGCCCAGGTTTTCTCTGCCAATACGTGGCTGAGGTGGGTGATTGACTTGTTCTGTCCTCTGTCTTCTCATGTTAGGGTTCTGAGTGCAGCAGTTTCAATGGGGAGATCCCCAAAGATCTCCTCTGTGTCTGAGGTATTCCCAGTCCAGATTCTGTCTATACTAGCAAGTCCAGGGCCTGGCACAGCCCATCAGCCCATTCAGCTGGTTGTTGCAGTTGCCGGGTTGGTTGTGTTTGCAGGCCTGTCTTCCACTGGAACCAATTCGTTTTGCAGTCCAGCCTGTTTCTGCCCAGCACACGCTCGGGCATCACTCTTGCTTCACTCACTTCACTCCCTGTGGCTGTCCTGATGACAGGGAGCATTCTGATTGGCTGCATCTCTAAGACCTCACAGGGCTGTGTGGCCCTACAAGCTGTCCAATCAGCAGCTGCCTGGTCATAGCAGCCCGGAATCCTGTAGCCTCAGCTTTCTAGAAAAGCCATGGTGACAGGCAGCCTCCTCTGTGGAGTAGAGAATGATGGTGAGTGGTTCAAGCTCTGCTTTCTTTGTTCCTTCTCGCCACAGGCCCTAGCAGAGAAGACGTGCAGACTCCATGGAAGCCAGCAGAGTGTGAGTGTGTGGGGTTGGGTTTCCTTGGAATGTGAGTTTGCAAATCCGCGGACAATGTGTTGAAGCCTAGGGCCATTTCAACAGCGGTGCTATGAAAGCATTTCCATTTTCCGTCGATGAGAATCCTTGTGTCTCTTCAAGGAGCCAATCTAATCCTAGTTCTCCATTAGAGGTAGTGTGTGGAATAACCTTTGTAATGTGAAAGAGCCAAGCCAAGCTGATTTCCATAGGCAGACCTTACATTCCATTTCCTGTCACGGCTCTCAGTGAATTTTCCCTAGTGCAGTCCAGTGTCATGTAAGTGAGTCACCATAGTGTAAAAGAGATGACTTCCGGGAGATGGTTGGTATCAAAACCATGGTTGGATACAGGGTTGGAATCAGGGTTAGAATGCTATCTAGGCTTATGGTTGCATTGATGCCAAAGCCTAGATTTCAGGTTAGGGCAAGGTGGAGTGTTAAGGTTCAATTGAGGCTTCTGATTTGGGTTACTAGTAGGAATAGAGCTAGGATTATGCTTAGGTGGAATTAAGGTGAGGGCTGGGTCTAATGCTAAAGGTCAAGTCTAGTAGTGAGATTACTGTTAGGTTTTGAGATTTGAGTTATGGTTATCACAATGTTAGTGATAGGGTTAGAGTTAGGGTTAGAGTTAGTGTGACGGTTCAACTGACAAATAAGATTAGGTCCAGCCTTAGGTTTTGTATGTGGCATGAAGTAGGATTTGTGTGAGGATTAGTATTAGGTAAAGAATAGTGTTTGGATTGCTGCCAGATAGAGAGTTTGAATTCCATTTCTGGTTCAGGCTTGGTTTGAGTTAGTGCTTTGATTGAGGGTTATTGTTAGGACTGTGGAAAGGACATGTGGAATCTGAATATAGTTAGGGTTACACTTGCGGTTACGATGAAAGCTGTGGCTCCATTGAAGATGAAGAGGTTGTTTTGTGTGAATTTGAGTATCGTGGTGAGGTTCTAGTCTATGTGCGAATTATTATGCTTAGAGTTAGATTTCCAGTTTCATTCCATCATGGTCTGTGAGGGTTCATGTTATGATTCCTATATTTTTGAAGTTATTTACGTTTGCGTTCTGTCCTATCATGTAGTCGATCCTGGGGAAATTGACATATACTGCTGAAAAATGTATAATCTGTGGCTCTAGCTCTAAGCTGGGCTTGCTTTTCTAATTTCAGGTGATATAGACTTCAAGCTGACAGACATCAAAAAAGACAGGGAAGGTCATTGTATATAGCTGAAGAGACTGATACATCAGGAAGTAATCACCATTGTGAATATATATGCACCAAATTCCAACGCACCTAGCTACGTGAAGCAATTACTTACAGACTTAAGGGGAGACCCTGATATGCACACAATAATAGTGGGTGAACTTACAACCCCGCTAACAACAATAGAAAGATCAACAAACCAAAAACTCAACAAAGAAACAACAGAGCTCACACAAGCCATAGAATAACTGGAATTGGTAGACATTTATAGAACTTTTTACCACAAGGCCACAGATTATACATTTTTTTCAGCAGTATATGGCACCTTCCCCAGCAATTCAAAATGCCCCAGGAAATATTGAAACACCTGGAGGTAGAAAAATATGCTATTAAACGAACAATGGGTCAGAGAAGAAATTAAAGATGAGATCAAAAAATTTATGGAAACCAATGAAAACTCTGACACAACATTCCAAAATTTGTGGGACACAGCTGAAGCAGTTTTGCGGGGTAAATTCATCGCAATTGGAGCCCATGTCAAGGCCCAAGAGAGGCACCAAATACAGGAACTAAACACACACCTCCAGAATTTGGAAAAACAACAGCAAAAGAGCCACACACACAACAGGAAACAAGAAATCATCAAAACAAGGGAGGAAATCAACCAGATAGAAACAAAAAAAAAAAAACTATACACAAAATCAATGAATCAAAAAGCTGATTTTTTGAAAAGATAAACAAAATAGACACCCTGCTGGCCTGACTGATAAAGAAAAAAACAAGAGAAAGTAAGAATTAACAGCATCAAAAATGAAAAAGGCAACATAATAACAGACACTGCAACCATTAAGAACATAATCAGAAATTACTACAAAGCACTGTACTCCAACAAATCAGAAGACCTCCAAGAAATGGAAAAGTTCTTAGACTTCTACCACCTGCCAAAACTTAGCCCAGAGGCAACAAAAGAACTGAACAAACCCTTACCTGAAGCAGAGATTGAATCAGTGATTAAATATCTCCCAACAAAGAAAAGCCCAGGCCCAGATGGCTTCACTGCAGAATTCTACAAAATATTCTGAACAGAACTGACCCCAATCATCTACAAACTCTTCAATACAATAAAAAAGGCAACTCTTCCAAGCTCATTCTATGAAGCCAACATCACCTTAATCTCAAAACCCGACAGAGACCCAACTGAGAAGGAAAACTACAGACCTATTTCTCTGATGAACATCGGCACTAAGATTCTCAACAAAATCCTAGCCAATAGAACTCAAAAACACATCAGACAGATCGTTCATCCAGATCAAGTAGGATTCATCCCTGGAATGCAGGGATGTTTCAACATCCGAAAATCCATAAATGTGTTACACCACATCCAAAAATTGCAAAACAAGTACCACAAGATAGTATCAATAGACGCAGAAAAAGCTTTCAACAAAATCCAACACCACTTCCTGCTAAAAACCCTAACCAAGGTAGGCATAGATGGAAAATCCCACAACATAATCAAAGCAATATATGAAAAACCCAACGCCAGCATCATACTGAATGGAGAAAAACTGGAACCCTTCCCACTGAAATCTGGAACAAGACAAGGATGTCAGCTTTCTCCACTGCTGTTCAACATAGTCCTAGGGGTACTCGCTGAGGCCATAAGACAAGAAAAAGAAATCAGAGGAATCCAAATGGGAATCGAAGAAGTCAAGCTTTCACTACACGCAGATGACATGATTCTCTACATAGAAGACCCAAGAGACTCAATACAGAGACTGCTAGATCTTAAATGAGAGTTTGGAAGAGTGGCAGGATACAAAATTAATGAACAAATATCAACAGCCATAGCGTATGCAAATAGCCCAAAGATGGAAAAAGACCTAACCAGCAAGATACCGTCCAAAATAACTGAGAAAAGTATGAAGTATCTGGGAATAAACGTAACCAAAAATGTAGGAGACCTATTTGAAGAAAACTACAAACTACTTAAAAAAGAAATCAAGCAGGACCTCAAAAGATGAAATAACATCCCATGCTCCTGGATAGGTAAAATCAATATCATTAAAATGTCTATACTGCCAAAAGCAATATACACATACAACGCAATCCCAATCAAATTGCCCAAAACATTCTTCACAGATCTGGAAACAATGATTCAAAGGTTCATTTGCAAACACAAAAAACCACGAATAGCTAGAACCATTCTCAAGAACAGAAAGTTAGCAGGGGAGATCACAGTCTCAGACCTCTGGACATACTATAGGGCAGTGATTATCAAAACAGCCTGGTACTGGCAAAAAAATAGAGAAGAAGATCAATGGAGCAGAATAGAAACACCAGATGGGAACCCACACAAATACAGCCAAATAATCTTTGACAAAAAGACAAACGACAATCCAGGCAAATGGGAAGGTCTGTTCAATAAATGCTGTTGGGACAACTGGTTGATAGCCTGCAGAAACAAAAAGCTAGACCCGCATCTCTCACCATACACTAAGATCAGATCTAAATGGATAACAGATCTAAACCTACATCCAGAAACCTTCAAACTTTTGGAAGAAAATGTCGGAAATACTCTGTAGGATGTAGGGGTAGGCCCTACTTCCTAAAAAGGACTCAAAAAGCAATAGAAATCAAGACGACAATAAACAAATGGGACCTCATCAAACTAAGAAGCTTCTGTACAGCTAGAGAAACAATCAACAAAGTAAAAAAGCAACCCACAGAATGGGAGGAAATCTTCATGCACTACATAGGTGACAGAGGGCTAATTTCCAGAATATACAAAGAACTACAAAATAACCAAAGTGTCAAAACAAACAAGCCACTCAAGAAATGGGCATGGGAAATGGGCAAACACTTCACAAAAGAACAAACCCAAATGGCAAATAATCATGAAAAATGCACAAGTTCCCTGGCAATAACGGAAATCCAAATTAAAACATCAATGAGGTACTACCTAACGCCAGTAAGACTGTCCCACATGAATAAAAGCACCAACAACACTTGTTGGCGAGGTTGTGGGGAAAAAGGAAGCCTACTCCACTGCTGGTGGGGCTGCAGGTTGGTACAGCCTCTATGGAAATCAGTATGGAGAACATTCAAACAACTCAAAATCGACATACCGTATGATCCAACAATAGCACTGCTAGAAATATACGCAAAACACCTGTTTTATGAGAAGCCAACATGAACCCTTATGCCCATAGCAGCACAATCAGTAATTGCAAAAACCTGGAAGCAACCGAAATGCCCATCAACAGAAGACTGGATAAGAAAGCTATGGTTCATCTACTCCATGGAATACTACTCAGCTAGTAAAAAAAAAAAACAATGTAGTTCTTTGTGGCCAAATGGGCCAAACTGGAAACCATAATGCTAAGGAAAATGAGACAATCTCAAAAGGTTAAGATACCACATGTTTGCCTTAATTTAAGATGATATGATGTTATGTATTAAATGTTATGTTATGGATGCTATGTCATTTATTGTATATAAACTAAAACTGAATTAACAATAGAGTGATCACAGAAGAAGGTTAAGAAATTGCAATTGTTTTTAACATATTGGTTACTCAATATTATAACTATTGATTAGACAACGAAGTTAATTGTTGCTGACGGTATGTTGGAGCCTTTAATTGATCGGATCACTGCTTTCCAAGGCTCATTGAGCCGAGTCAGATGGAATTAAGCAACATAAGCACTCACACATAACAAAGAAGGAGATTGACAGTCAAGGCAGGAAAAACTTCAGAGCCAGAGAGATGTCCAGCTCTCAAGCCATTTCCAGCTGAAATGGAAACCAAGTTCTCTGGCAGCACGTATGTCTGAAAGTGGATGTGACACCTAGGGAACTCAGTGTGGCGGTGAATGGCAACTGCCCGAAGCATCAGTTCAGAATTTCCAGTATCAAAAAAACTCCACTGGTCATTCACGTCACAAACCATCAGCTGTCATAGCAGGTCTCTCGGATATCCTGTTGGTCCCTTCCTGTCCTATGCCCTTTTAGCCCAGTGTGATGGAATCAAGCAGGTTGAACAACAACACAAAACCAATATGGAGATCCTCACTAAAGGCGCTCAAAATTTCACAGCCAGAGAGAACTTCAGCGCCTAAGCCATTTCCACCCTCAGGGAAACCAAGTGCTGTGGCAGCACATATGTCTGAAAGTGGATGTGACATCTAGGGAACTCAGTGTGGTGGTGAATGGCAGCTGTCGGAAGCAGCAGCACAGGTCTTCCAGTGCCAAAACAACTCACCTGACTCATTCACTTCACATACCATCAGCTGTCATAGCAGATCTCACGGAAACCCTGTTAGATGACTTCCTGTACAATGCCCATTCAGCCCAGGGGGATGGAATCAAGCAGGTTGAACCACACACAAAACAATGATGGAGATCCTCACTGAAGGTGCTCAAAACTCCAGACCCAGAAAAGTTCAGCTCCCAAGCCATTACCAGCTGCTATGGAAACCCAGTGTTCTGGAGAAACATATGTCTGAAAGTAGGTGGGACACCTAGCAAAATCATTATGGTGGTAAATGGCAACTGCCTGAAGCAGCATAAGTTTTCCAGTGACAAAACAACTCAATTTGGCTCATTCACTTCACATACCATCAGCAGTACTAGCATGTCTCACAGAAACCCTGTTTGTCAGTTCCTCCCAAAAACCAATTGAGCAAAGCTTGAAGGAATCAAACAGTTAGACCAGCTGCACTAAAGAATCATGGAGATTCTCACTAAAGGTGCTAAAATCTCAAAATGCAAAAAGAAGTTCAGCGACCAAGCCATTATCAACTGTCATGGAAACCAAGTGCTCTGACAGCACATATGTCTGAAAGAGGATGTGATACCTAGGGAACACAGTGTAGTGATGAATGGCAACTACAAGAAGCATGAGCACAGGTCTTCAGTGCGAAAACAACTCCACTGGCTCATTCACTTCACATACCATCAGCTGTCCTAGCAGGTCTCCCGGCAACGTTGTTTGGTCACTTCCTGTCCAATGCCTATTGAGCCTAGGGGCATGGAATCAAGCATGTTGAGCACACACACAAAACAGATCCTCACTCAATGCGCTAAAAATTCCAGAACCAAAGAAAAAGTTTAGCGCCCAAGCCATTTCCAACTGCCGTGGAAACCAAGTGCTCTGGCAGCACATATATCTGAAAGTGGTTATGACACCTGGGGAACTCAGTGTGGTGGTGAATTGCAACTGGCCGAAATAGCAGCACAGCTTTTAAAGCTTCAGAAAACTCAACCCACATCAGTCAAATCACATACCATCAGCTCTCCTTACAGGTCTACCAGATACCCTGTTTGAACACTTGCAGTCCAATGCCAATTGAGCCCCTTGTGATCGAAGCAAGCATGTTCAGCATGCGCAAAGAAAAAAGATGGAGATTCTTACGCAAAACGCTGAAAATTCAAGAGCAAGAGAGGAGTTCAGCATCAAAGCCATTTCCACCTGCCATGGCAACCAAATGCTCTGGCAGCACATATGTCTGAAAGTGGATGGGACACCTAGGGAACTCAGTGTGGTGGTGAATGGCAACTGCATGAAGCAACAGCACAGGCCTTCCAGTGCCAAACATCTCCACCTGGCTCATTCACTTCTCATACCATCAGCTATCCTAGCAGGACTCCCAGAAACCCTGTGTGGTCACTTCCTGTCCAATGCCTATTGAGCCTAGGGGCATGGAATCAAGCAGATTGAGCACACACAGAAAACATAGATGGGGATCTTAACACAACGCGCGAAAAAATCCAGAGCCAGAGAGAAGTTCAGCGCCCAAGCCATTTCCAGCTGCCATGAAAACCAAGTGCTCTGGCAACACATATATCTGAAAGTGGATGTGACACCTAGGGAACTCAGTGTGGTGGTGAATGGAAACTGCCCGCAGCAGCAGCACAGGTCTTATAGTACCAAAACAACTCCGCCTGGCTCATTCACTTCTCATGCAATCAGCTGTCCTGGCAGGTGTCCAAGAAACCATGTTTAGTCACTTCCTGTCCAATGCCAATTTAGCAAAATTTGAAAGAATCAAACTGCACTAAACGAAGATGGAGATCCTCACTCAAGGCGCTAAATTTTGAAAACCAGAGAAAAGTTCAGCACCCTAGCCTTTTGCAGCTGCCTTGGAAACAAGTGATCTGGCAGCACATATGTCTGAAGGTGGATGTGAAACCTGGGAAAATCATTTAGGTGGTGGTGAATGGCAACTGCCCAACGCAGTAGCACAGGCCTTCCAATGCGAAAGCAACTCCACGAGTCTGATTCACTTCACATACAATCAGCTCTCTTAGCAGGTCTCCCGGAAATCCTGTTTGGTCACTTTGTGTCCAATGAGCATTGAGCCCAATGGGATGGAAACATACAGGTTGAGCACACAGACTAAACAAAGATGGAGACTTCACTCAATGTGCTCAAAACCCGACATCCAGAGAGTCATTCAACGCACAACCCATTTCCCGCTGCCATGGAAACCAAGTGCTCTGGCAGCACATATGTATGAAAGTGGCTGTGACAACTGGGGAACTCAGTGTAGTGGTGAATGGCAACTGCATGAATCAGCAGCACAGGTCTTCCAGTGGCAAAACAACTCCACCTGGCTCATTCACTACACATACAATGAGCTGTCCTCGCATGTCTCCCAGAAACACTGTTTAATCACTTCCTGTCCAATGACAACAGAGCGAGTGCAATGGAATCAAGCTGGCTGAGAACCAACAGAAAACATGAAGGAGATCCTCATTAAAGCGCCAAAAACTCCACCGCAAGAGAGAAATTTAGTGCCCAAGCCATTTCCAGCTACCATGGAAACCAAGTGCTCTGGCAGCACATATATATGAAAGCAGCTGCAACATCTAGGGAACTCAGGGTGGTAGTGAATGGCAATTGCCTGAAAGAGCAGCACAGGTCTTCCAGTGCCAAAACAACTCCACCTGGCTCATTCAATTCATATAGAATCAGCAGTCCTATCAGGTTTCCTGCATACCCTATTTGGTCACTTTCTGTCCAATGCCCACTCATCCCAGTGTGATGGAATCAGGCTGTCTGAACACCCACACACGTAACAAAGATGGAAATCCTCACTCAAGGTGCTCAAAACTCGATATCCAGAGAGAAGTTGAGCGCCCAAGCCATTTGCAGCTGCCATGGAAACCAAGGCCTCATTCATGTCACATACTATCTGCTCTCTTACTAGATCTCCCAGAAACAATGTTTGGTCATTTTCTGTCCAGTGACCATTGAGCCTAATAGGATTAAACATGCAGGTTGATCCCCCACACAAAACTCGACAACAAGAGAAAAGTTCAGAACCCTAGCCTTTGGCAGCTGCCTTGGAAACAAGTGATCTGGCAGCACATATGTCTGAAAGTGGAGGTGAAACCTGGGAAAAACATTTAGGTGGTGAATGGCAACAGCCCGAGGCAGTAGCAGAGGCCTTCCAGTGCCAAAACAACTCCAACAGGGTCAGTCACTTCACATACCATCAGTTCTCCTAGCAGGTCTCCCGGCAACGTTGTTTGGTCACTTCCTGTCCAATGCCTATTGAGCCTAGGGGCATGGAATCAAGCATGTTGAGCACACACACAAAACAGATCCTCACTCAATGCGCTAAAAATTCCAGAACCAAAGAAAAAGTTTAGCGCCCAAGCCATTTCCAACTGCCGTGGAAACCAAGTGCTCTGGCAGCACATATATCTGAAAGTGGATGTGACACCTGGGGAACTCAGTGTGGTGGTGAATTGCAACTGGCCGAAATAGCAGCACAGCTTTTCCAGCTTCAGAAAACTCGACCCACATCAGTCAAATCACCTACCATCAGCTCTCCTTACAGGTCTACCAGATACCCTGTTTGAACACTTGCAGTCCAATGCCAATTGAGCCCCTTGTGATCGAAGCAAGCATGTTCAGCATGCGCAAAGAAAAAAGATGGAGATTCTTACGCAAAACGCTGAAAATTCAAGAGCAAGAGAGGAGTTCAGCATCAAAGCCATTTCCACCTGCCATGGCAACCAAATGCTCTGGCAGCACATATGTCTGAAAGTGGATGGGACACCTAGGGAACTCAGTGTGGTGGTGAATGGCAGCTGGTCGAAAAACCAGCACAGGTCTTCCAGTGTCAAACAACTCCACCTGGCTCATTCACTTCACATACCATCAGCTATCCTAGCAGGACTCCCAGAAACCCTGTGTGGTCACTTCCTGTCCGATGCCCAATGAGCCCTCTGGAATGGAATCAAGCAGATTGGGCACCCACACAAAACAAAGATGGAGATTCTCACTCAAGGTACTCAAAACTCCTCAGAACCAGGGAAGTTTAAGGCCAAACCAGTTTCAGCTGCCATGGAAACCTAGTACTCTGGCAGCACATATGTTTAACACTGGATGTGCCACCTAGGAAACTCAGTGTTGTGTTGAATGGAAACTGTCCAAGGCAGCCTGAAAGGTCTTCCAGTGCCAAAACAACTCCACCTGCCTCACTCACTTCAATTACCTTCAGATGTCCTTGCAGGTCTGCTGAAACCATGTTTGCTCACTTCCTGTCCAATGCCCATTGACACCAGTGAAAAAGAATCAAGCAGTTTCAGCACACACACAAAAAAAGGTTGGAGATTCTAACACATGGCGCGAAAATATCCAGAGCCAGAGAGAAGTTCAGCGCCCAAGCCATTTCCAACTGCCATGGAAACCAAGTGCTCTGGAAGCACAGATGTCTCAAAGTGGCTGAATAGCTAGGCAACTCATTGTGGTGTGGAATGGTAATTGCTCAAAGCAGCAGCACATATCTTCCAGGGCCAAGACAACTCCACCTGGCTCATTCACCTCCCATACCATCAGCTGTCTTAGCAGTTCTCCCAGAAACCCTGTTTGGTCTCTTGCTTTCCAAAATCTAAAGCCCAGCATTATGGAATCAAGTAGGTGGAGGACACAGGAAAACAAAGGTGGAGTTTCTCACTCAATGCACGAAAACGCCACAGCTAGAGAGAAGATCAGTGCTCAAGCATTTCCAGCTGCCATGGAAAACAAGTGCTCTGGCACCACATATGTCTGAAAGTGGATGCGACACTTGGGGATTTAAATTTGGTGGTAAATGGCAACTGCCCGAAGCAGCAGCACAGCTCTTCCAGTGCCAAAATAACTCCACCTGCCTCATGAACTTCACATACCATCATCTGTCATAGCAGGACTCGCGAAAACCCTGTTTGCTCAATTCCTGTCCAATGCCTATTCAGTACAGTGTGATGGAATGAGGCATGCTGAGCACTCACACGTAACAAAGATGTAGTTCCTCACTCAAGGCGCTTAAACTCCACAGCCAGAGAGAAGTTCAGCCCTCAAGCCATTTCCAGCTGCCATGGAAACCAAGTGCTCTGGCAGCACATATGTCTGAAAGTGGATGTGACACTTGGAGAACTCAGTGTGGTATTGAATGATAACTGCCCTAAGCAGAAGCACAGGTCTTCTAGGGCCAAAACAACTCCATCTGACTCATTCACTTCACATATCATCAGCTGCCCTAGCAGGTCTCCCAGAAACCCTGTTTGGACACTTATGTTGCAAATCTATAGCCAAGATGATGGAATGATGTAGGTGGAGCACACACTTAAAAAAAAGGTGGAGATCCTCACTCAAGGCACGTAAAACTCCACAGCCAGGTAGAAGTTCAGCCCCCAAGATATTTCCAGCTGCCATGGAAACCAAGTGCTCTGGCAGCACATATGTCTGAAAATGGATGTGACAAGAATTAAACTCAGTGAGGTGGTGAATGGAAACTGCCCGAATTAACAGCACAGGACTTCCAGTGCCAAAACAACTCCACCTGAGTCATTCACTTCATATTTTATCAGCTGTCCTAGTATGTCTCCCAGACACCCTGTTTGGACCCCTTTGTTAATGCCCATTGAAACCATGGTAACGGAATCAAGCAAATTGAACACCCACAGAAAACAAAGATGGATATCCTCACTCAATGCGCTAAAAATTCCAGAGCCAGAGAGAAATTCAGCTCCCAAGCCATTTTTAGCTGCCATGGAAACCAAGTGCTCTGGCAGCACATATATCTGAAAGTGGATGTGACACCTGGGGAACTCAGTGTGGTGGTAATTGCAACTGCCCAAAGTAGCAGCACAGCTTTTCCAGTCCAGAAAAACTTTAACTTTGTCAGTCAAATCACATACCATCTGTTCTCCTTACAGGTCTATCAGAGACCCTGACTGAACAATTTCTATCCAAAGCCGATTGAGCCCCTTGTGATCGAAGCAAGCATGTTCAGCATGCGCACAGAAAAAAGATGGAGACCCCCACTCAAAACGTTGATAATTCCAGACCCAGAGAGGATTTCAGCATCAAAGCCATTTCCACCTGCCATGGCAACCAAAAGCCCTGGCAGTACATATGTCTGAAAGTGGATGTGACATCTTGAGAACTCAGAGTGGTGGTGAATGGCAATCGCAAGAAACAGCAACATAGGCCTAACAGTGCCAAACATCTCCACCTGGCTAATTCACTTCACATACCTTCAGCTGTCATGGCTGATCTCCCGGAAACCCTGTTTCGTCGCTTCCTGCCCAATGCCCAATGAGCCCAGTGTGATAGAATCAAGCAGGTTGAGCACACTCACAAAACAAAGATGGAGATTCACACTCAAGGTGCTCAAAACTCCACAGACAGAGGGAAGTTCAATGCCCAAGCCAGTTTCAGCTGCCATGGAAACCAAGTGCTCTGGCAGCACATATGTGGAACACTGGATGTGCCACCTAGGGAACTCAGTGTGTTTGTGAATGGCAACTTACCGAAACAGCAGCGCAGGCCTCCTAATGCCAAAACAACACCTCTGGGCTAATTCACTTCACATACAATCAGCTGTCCTTCCAGGTTTCCTAGAAAACCCTGTTTGGACACATCCTATTAAATGCCGATTGAGCCCAGGGTAATGGGATCACGAATGTTGAGCACACACAAAATAAAGATGGAGATCCTCACTCAAGGCGCTAATAACTCCAGAGCCATAGTGAAGTTCAGCGTCCAAGCCACTTCCAGCTGCCATGGAATCCAAAACCTCTGGCAGAACATATGTCTGAAAGTGGATGGGACACCTAGGGGACATAGTGTGGTTGTGAATAGCAACTGCCCAAAGCAGCAGCACAGACATTCGTTGCAAAACAACTCCACCTGGATCATCCAACTCCCATACCCTCAGCTGTCCTTTTAGGTCTCCCGATATCCATGTTTGGTCACTTCCTGCCCAAAAGCACATTGAGCTCAATCAGTTGGAATCAATCAGGTTGAGCACACACACAAAACAAAGTTGGAGATTAACACTCAATGCACATAAATTTCTTGAGCCAGAGAGAATTTCAGTCCCCAACCAATTTCCAGATGCTATGGAAACCAAGTGCTCTGGCAGCACATATGTCTGAAAGCGGATGTGACACATGAGGAACTCAATGTGGTGGTGAATGGCAACTGCCCGAAAAAGCAGAAGAGCTCTCCAGTGCTAAAACAACTCCAATTGGCTCATTCACTTCACATACCATCAGCTGTTCTGGCAGGTCTCCAGGAAACTGTGTTTGGTCACTTCCTGTCCAATGCCAATTGAGCCCAGAGGGTACAATAAAGTAGGTTGAGCACGCACACAAAACAAAGATGAAGATACTCACTCAAGGCACTCACATCTCCGCAGCCAGAGAGAATTTCAGCACCCAAGCCTTTTCCAGCTGTCATGGAAATCAAGTGCTCTGGCAGCACATATTTCTGAAAGTGACTGGGAGGTGACACTTGAGGAATTCAGTGCGGTGGTATATGTCAACTGCCTGAAGAAACAACAGACGTCTTCCAGGACCCAAACAACTCCACCTGGCTCATTCACTTCACATACCATCAGCTGTCCTAGCAAGTCTTCCGGAAACACTGTTTGGTCACTTCCTGTCCAATGCCCATTAAGCCCCAGGGGGATAGAATCATACAGGTTGAGCACACACTCAATACAAAGATGGAGATCCTCAGTCAAGGTGCTCTAAACTCCACAGCCAGAGAGAAGATCAGCATACAAGATATTTCCCAGCTGCTTCGGAAACCAAGTGCTCTGGCAGCACCTATTTCTGAAAGAGCCTGGGACATGACACTTGGGGAAATCAGTGCCGTGGAGAAAGGCAACTGCCCGAAGCAGCAACACAGCTTGTCCAGTGCCAAAACAACTCCACCTGGCTCATTCATTCACATACCTTCTGCTGTCCCTGCAGGTCTCCAGGATTTCTTGTTTGGTCACTTCCTGTCCAATGCGCACTGAACCCAGTGTGATGTAATATATAGGTTTATCATCCGCACAAAACAAAGACGGAGATTTTCACAGAATTCATGTAAAACTCCACAGCCAGACAAGAGGTCAGTGTCCAAGCCATTTCCACTGCCATGGAAGCCAAATGCTCTGGCAACAAAAAACAAAGTGGATATGACACCTAAGGAAAACTGTGTTGGTGAATGGCAACTGCCAAAAGCAGCAGCAGAGCTCTCCAGTGCCAAAACAACACCACCTAGTTCATTTACTTCCCATACCATCAGTTGTCCAGCAGGTGTCCAGGAAATCTTGCTTGATCATGTCCTGTCCAATGATCATTGAGCACGTCCTGTCCAATGATCATTGAGCCCAGTGTGACGGAATCTGTAGGTTCAGCAACCGCACAAACCAAAGATGGAGATCATAACTAAAGGCGCTCAAAACTCCACACCCAGGGAGAAGTTCAGAGATCAAGCCATTTACAGCTGCTATGGAAACCAAGTGCTCTGGCAACACATTTGTCTGAAACTGGCTGGGACGTGACACTTGGGAAAGCAGTGTGGTGGTGAATGGCAACTGCCCGAAACAGCAGCACAGAACTTCCAGTACCAAAACTATTCCACCTTGCTCATTCACTTCACATACCATCAGCACTCCTTGAGGTCTCCCTGAAACCCTGTTTGGTCACTTCCTGTCTAATGCCCATTGAGCTCAATGTGATGTAATCTGGAGTTTCAGCAACCGCACTAAACAAAGAAGTAGATCCTCAGTCAAGGCGTGACAACCTCGACAACACGATATAAGTTCAGTGCCCAAGCCATTTCCAGCTGCCATGGAAACCAAGTGCTCTGGCCACACATATGTCTGAAAGTGGCTGTCACACCTAGGAAACACAGTGGATTGTTAAATGACAACTGCCCGAAGCAGCATCACAGCTTTTCCAGTGCCAAAATAGCTCAACCTGGCTCATTCATTTCACATACCAACAGCAATCCCTGCAGGTCTCCCCCAAATCCTGGTTGGTCACTTCCTGTCAAATGCCCATTGAGCCCAGGTGGATACAATCAAGCAGTTTGAGCACACTCACCAAACAAAGATGGGGATCCTCACAGAATTCATGTAAAACTCAACAGACAGAGAAGAATTCAGCGCTCAAGGCATTTCCAGTTTACATGGAAACCAATTGCTATGGCAGCACATATGTCTGTAATTGGATGTGACACTTGAGGAAATCAGTGTGGTGGTGAATGGCAACTGCCCCAAAAAGCAGAAGAACAGTTCGTCCAGTGGCAAAACAAATGCACCTGGGTTATTCACTTCACATACCATCAGCTGTCCAATCAGGTCTTTGGGAAATCTTGTTTGGTCCCTTCTGTCCAATGCCCATTGAGCCCAGTGATATGCAGATCCTCACAGAATTCATATAAAACTGCACAGCCAGAGAAGATTTCGGTGCCCCAGCAATTTCCAGCTACAATGGAAACCAAGTGCTCTGACAACACACATGTCTGAACATGAACGTGACACTCCAACTCGCTCCTTCACTACACATACCATCAGCTGTCCCTGCACAACTCCCTGAAACTTTGTTTGGTCACTTCCTTTCCAATGCCCATTTAGCCCAGTGCAATGGAATCAAGCAGGTTGAGCACACACACACAAAGCAAAGATGGAGATACTCACTCAAGGCGCTCAAATCTACACAGCCAGGGAGAACCTCAGCACCCTAGACATTCCCAGCTGCCATGGAAACCAAGTGCTCTGGCAGCACATATTTCTGAAAGTGGCTTGGAGGCAACACTTGGGGCACTCTGTGTGTTGGTGAATGGCAACTACCCGAAGCAGCAGCATAGCTCTCCAGTGCCAAAACAACTCCACCTGGCTCATTCACTTCACATACCATCAGCTGCCCTGTCACGTCTCCGGGAAATCTTGCTTGGGCACTTCCTGTCTAATTCCCATTGAGCCCAGTGTGATATAGTCTGTTTGTTCAGCAACCCCGCTAAACAAAGATGGAGATCCTCATTCAAGGCGTGACTAACTAGGCAGTCAGAGGGAATTTCAGCGACCAAGTCATTTCCAGCTACCATGGAAACCAAGTGCTCTGGCAGCACATTTGTTTAAAGTGGATGTGACACCTAGGTAACACAGTGTGCTGGTAAATGGCAACTGCCCGAAGCAGCAGCACGGGTCTACCATGCCAAAACACCTCCACCTGGCTCCTCCAATTCACATACCATCAGCTGTCCTTGCAGGTCTCCCAGAAACCCTATCTGGTCACTTCCTGCTCCATGCCCATTGAGGCCGGTGGGATGGAATCAAGCAGGATGATTTCTTCCCCATGCTCTCAAACGACATTGCACAGAAAGTGACCAGACATGCTTTTCAGGAGACCTTCTAAGACGTTTATGTAAAATCCTGTTTGGTCACTTCTTGTCCAATGCCCATTGAGCCCTGTGGGATGGAATCAAGCAGGTTGAGCACACACAAAAAACAAAGATGGAAATCCTCACTCAAGGCGTGACAAATTACACAGCCAGAAAGAAATTCAGCGCCATGACATTTCAGCTGCCATGGAAACCAAGAACTGTGGCAGGGTATATATCTAGCAGTGTTATTGCACCTAGGAAACTCAGTGTGGTTGTGACATTCAACTGCTCGAAGCAGCAGCACAGCTCGTCTAGTGCCAAAACAACTCCATCTGGCACATTCACTCAAATAGCATCAGTTGTCCTAGCAAATCTCCCAGAAATCTTGTTTGTTCACTGCATGTCCAATGCCCATTGAGCCCTGGGAGGTGGAAATTTTAGGTTGAGCTCACACACAGAAAACAAAGATGGAGATCCTCACTACTAGCGCATATAGTTCACAATCAGAGAGAAGTTCAGCGCCCAAACCATTTCCAGCTGCCATGGAAACCAAAAATTCTGGCAGCACATATGACTGAAAGTGGACGTGACACTTGGGGAACTCAGTATGTTGATCAATGGCAACTTCCTGAAGCAGCAGCACAGCTCTTCCAGTGCCAAAACAACTACATCTGAGTCATTCACTTCACATAACATCAATAATCTTTGCAGGTCTCCCGGAATCCCTGTTTGGTTCTTTTCTGTCAAATGCCCAAGGAGCCCAGGGGGATGGAATCAAGCTGGATGAACACACACAAATAACATAGATGGAGATCCAAACTAAAGGCACTCAAAACTTCACAGCCAGAGAGAAGTTAAGTGCCCAAGCCAATTCCAGCTGCCATGGAAACAAAAAGCTCTGGCAGCACATAAGTCTGAAAGTGGGCGTGACACATGCTTAACTCTGTCTGTTGGTGAGTGGCTACTGCCCTCATCAGCAGCATAGCTCTTCCAGTGCCAAAAGAATTCCACATTGGTTATTCACTTCACATATCATCAGTTGTCCAAACAGGTCTCCAGGAAATCTTGTTTGGTCACTTTCTGTCCAAAGCCCATTGAGCCCCAGCTGATGGAATCTGTATGTTCAACAACCACACAAAACAAAGATGGAGATCCTCACTAAAGGCGTAACAAACTTGATAGCCAGAGAGAATTTCAGTGCCCAAGCCATTTCCAGCTGCCTTGGAAACCAAGTGCTCTGGCAGCACATTTGTCTGAAAGTGGATGTGACACCTAGGGAACACAGTGTGCTAGTAAATGGCAAATGCAAGAAGCAGCAGCTCATCTTCCATTGGTAAAACAACTCCACCTGGCTCATTCACTTCACATACCGTCAGTTCTCTTTGCAGTTCTCCTGGAACCGTAGTTGGTCACATCCTGTCCAATGCCCAATGAACACAGGGGGATAGAATCAAGAGGGTTGAGCACCCACAAAAAACAAAGATGGAGATCCTCACTCAAAGCGTTCAAAACTTCACAGCGAGAGAGAAGTTCAGCGCCCTAGCCATTTCCAGCTGCCATGGAAACCAAGTGCTCTGGCAGCCCATATGTCTGAAAGTGGCTGGGTTGTGACACTTGAAAAACTCAGTTTGTTGGTGAATGGCAACTGTACGAAACAGCAGCACAGCTCGTCCAGAGAAAAAAACAAACCCACCTGAGTCATTCACTTCACATATCATCAGCTGTCCTTGCAGGTCTCCCGGAGCCCTGTCTGGTCACTTCCTATCCAATGCTATTTATCCCGAGGGGAGGTAATCAAGCAGGATGAGTACACACAGAAATAAAAAATGGAGATACTCCCTCAAGGCGCTCAAAACTCCACAGTCTGGGAGCAGTTTATCGCTCAAGCTATTTCCAGCTACCATGGAAACCAAGTGCTCTGGCAGCACATATTTCTGAAAGTGGCTGGGAGGTGACACTTGGGGAACTCTGTGTGTTGGTGAATGGCAACTGCCCGAAGCAGCAGCACAGCTCATCCAGGGAAAAACAACTCCACCTGGCTCATTCACTTCACATACCAACTGCTGTCCTTGCAGGTCTTCTGAAACCCAGTTTGATCCCTTCCAGGCCAATGTCCATTGAACCCAGTGTGATGTTATCAAACAGGTTGAGCACCCACAAAAAACAAAAGTGGAGATCCTCACTCAAGGCACTCAAAACTCCAAAGCCAGAGAGAATTTCAGCGCCCAAGTCATTTCACGCTGCTGTGGAAACTAAGAACTCTGGCAGCACATATTTCTAAAAGTGGCAGGGAGGTGAACTTGGGGAACTGCTTGTGGTGGTGAATGGCATCTGCCCGAAGCAGCAGCACAGCTCTTCTAGTGTGAAAACAAATGCACCTGGGTTATTCACTTCGCATACCATAGCTGTCCTGGCAGCTATCTAGGAAACCCTGTTTGGTCACTTCCGTTCCAATGCCCATTGAGCCCAGTGGGAGAGAATCAAGCAGGCTAAGCACATGTAAAACTGACAGCCAGAGACGAGTTCACCTCCCAAGCCTTTTCCAGCTGCCATGGAAACCAAGTGCTCTGGCAGCACATATTTCTGAAAGTGGACATGACACTTGAGGAACTCAGTGTGTTAATGAATGGCAACTGCCGAAAGCAGCAGGACAGCTCTTCCAGTAACAGAACAACTCCACTTGGCTCATTCACTTCACATACCATCAGCTGTCCTGTCAGGTCTCCAGGAAATTTTGTTTGGTCATTTCCTGTCCAATGCCCATTGAGCCCAGTATAATATAATTTATAGGTTCAGCAACCGCACAAAGGAAAGATGGAGATCCTCATAGAATTCATGCAAAAGTCAACAGCCAGGGAGAATTTCAATGCCCAAGCCATTTCCAGCTACCATCGAAACCAAGTGCTGAGGAACCAAGATGACGGCAAAGAGTTCAGCACGTTTGATAAGGTGGAGAATCTTTAGGCAGGGAGTAGTACAATAAGCAGATTACAGGGGATAAGTAGGGCTCAGGCAGTAAGCAGTGTTACCAGGAACCCCCCTGGACACAGGGAAGCTGCGGAAATGAGACAGCAGTGTTGTAGTGGATAGAGGTTCCCACCAGCAGTCGGCAAGCAGCAACTCGAATCCCAGTGATCCGGTCTCCAATGATCCAGGCTCCAGTGATACAGGCTCCAGCAATCCATTTCCAGCGCCAGCCAAACATCCAGCAGTGGCCTCCACACAGACGTTGTGACCGCCAGGTGAGAGCCTGTGTCCACGTGGTGAGCTAGGAAAGTGAGTGTGGTCTGGGAGCGGACAGACAAGCTGAGTGACTGGGACTAGCTGCAGGCAGAGAAAGTCGGGGACTGAGGATGCCATCTTGTGTGGAGAGACAGAACACGGAGTTGACAGAGCAACACACAGGCTCCTTTCTGGCTGTTCATACGGAACTGATCCAAGGGTGGAGGGGAGCATCAGCTTTGCTCCCTGCAGGGTCTGTGTGGTTCATGGAACTGAAAGACAGCAGCAGCAGTTCTCCACCTGGAGCCATATTGGGTGGCAGGGCAGCAGGTGTGAACCCTAAGTGGAGATCCAGAGTGGGCGTGTTGCTGGTTAATTGCACGGAGCTGAGCCCACGGCAACAGCCTTGCAGCCTGTGGGGTCTGTGTTGTCCCTGGAGTTGATGGCGACAGCCCCCTGATCTTTACTGTTGCCTCATACGGGTGCCATCTTGGACACTGACGCATGTGCTCCAAACACTGATAAATTGCAAGAGGAGGAGTGGCAAACTGCGCATGCGCTAATTCAGCAGCTCTCAGATAACAGTGCCACGGGAGCAGACGCTGTTACACTGAAGGGAGGTCAGCTGAATAACCCAAGGGCTGACTTGGGGACAAAAATACCTCCGTCTTAGAGCACTGCATAGGGTCCACGGAAAAAAACAGCCCTGAAAAGGCACCCCTCCAACTCCACCCAAAATAACCCCAAGAGGTACTTAGACTTATTGGCCAGCAGGGGGCCAAAAGCTCAGTGCTGCTTACAAAATCAGTGCCACTGACGAAGCAATTATTCCTGGCAGCTGTGTTCCCCAAACCCAGGGCACTGATTGAACATAACAATCAACTTATAGACCTGTAGGTAATACACCATAGAGATGATTTCATCAACCAGATTGGCAACTACAAAAGGTAAAAGACAAGACAAAAGCACTATGAATGTTACTGAAGTCTCTCCAACAAAGGAGCAAAAGCTTCGCCCACTCCCAGAGTTAACTGAGGAAGACATTGAGAAAATGGGGGACAAAGAACTCAGAAAACTCATTGCAAAGCTGCTGGTCAACAATGAGAAGTACAAACAAGAGTTCAAAGAAGAAATAGCAGTAATACATCAAATTAAGGCTGATATATCAGAAATGAAGAATACAGTAGAGCAAAATAAAAATACAGTGGAGAGTCTCAACAACAGAATGAATGAGGCAGAAGAAAGAATTTCAGAATTAGAAGATAGTTTCTGTCACCATGAAGAAACAAGCAAAAAGCTGGAAGCAGAGCTAAGTCAAGCTAAAAAAAGTATCCAATAATTAAAAGATATAATTAAACGGTCTAACATAAGAGTTATGGGAGTTCCAGAAGGTGCAGAAAGAGAAGCTGGGATTAGAGGCCTATTCAGTGAAATAATACAGGAACACTTCCCTAATCTGAGCAAAGAATTAGAAAGTAATATACAGGAGGGCTACAGAACTCCCAACAGAGTTGACCAAAAACAAACTTCCTCACGACACATGATAATCAAGCTCTCTTCAGTTGAACAAAAAGAAAAAATCCTTAAATGTGCACGAGAAAAAAATCAGGTGTCATATATGGGAACCCTAATCAAACTCACAGCTGACCTTTCAGAGGAAACACTACAGGCCAGAAGAGACTGGAGTGACATATTCCAGATTCTAAAAGGGAAAAATTTTCAACCCAGAATAACTTACCATGCAAAGTTCTCCTTTGTCTTTGAAAATGAAATAAAATTCTTCCACAATAAAGAAAAACTTCAAGATTTTGTCTCATCTAAACCTGCCCTACAAATGATACTCAAGAATGTTCCCATGAAAGAAAAAAGAAACAGCAACCACCAGAAACAAAGGCAAATGTGGAGAACATCCCACTAAAAGGCTAACCGAAGACCCAATCATAGAACAACACATCGCCAAAATGACAGGACCAAACTGCCCCTTATCCATAATAACGCTGAATGTAAATGGCTTAAACTCATCAGTCAAACGCCATATATTGGAGGATTGGATCAAAAAACAAAACCCAACTATCTGCTGCTTACAGGAGACGCATCTCACCAACAAAGATCAGAAAAAATTGAAAGTGAAAGGATGGGAAAAGATATTTCAAGCTAATGGTAAAGAAAGGCGAGCAGGTGTAGCCATTCTTACATCAGATGACATAGACTTTGATGTGAAGAGCCTCAAAAGAGACAAAGAAGGATACCACATAATGATCAAAGGAAGCCTCCAGCAGGAAGAGATCAGCATAATAAATGTTTACGCTCCAAATGCCAAAGCATCTAGCTACGTGAAACAAATATTAACGGGCTTAAAGGGAGAAATAGACTCTAATACGATCATAGTGGGAGACCATAATACCCCATTAATGCCAATGGACAGATCAAAAAAACCAGAAACTCAGCAAAGAAACGATAGAACTCACCCAAACTCTAGAGCAAATGGACTTAGTTGACATCTATCGAACCTTTCATCCTACAGAGAATACACCTTTTTTTCATCAGTACATGGAACTTTCTCCAGAATTGATCATATTCTAAGCCAGAAAAAAGCCTCAGCAAATATTAAAAAGTGGAAATCATACCATGCATCTTCTCAGACCACCAAGGAGTGAAGCTTGAGACCAAGAATTCAAAACACCTAGGAAGACTTACAAACATATGGAGGCTGAATAATATGTTACTAAATGAGCAATGGGTTAGAGAGGAAGTCAAAGGGGAAATTAAAAAATTGCTGGAAACAAATGAAGGCATCAACACAACTTATCAAAACGTATGGGACACAATCAAGGCGGTGCTGAGAGGAAAGTGTATTTCAATCAGTGCTTATGTCAAGAAACAAGAAAAGCACCAAGTAAATCAGCTAACCTTACAGTTGAAGGAACTAGAAACACAACAACAAAGCAATCCCAAGATGAGTAGGAAAAAAGAAATCATCAAAATCAGGGAGGAAATACACCAAATAGAGACCAAGATCAATCAATCAAATAGCTGGTTCTTTGAGAAAATCAACAAAATAGACTCCCCACTAGCTCGACTAATTAAAAAAAGGAGGGAGAAAATACACATCAATAGCATCCGAGATGAGAAAGGAGATATAACAACAGATAACTCAGAAATACAAAGAATCATCAGGAACTATTACAAGCAACTATATGCGAACAAATCAGAAAAAATAGAGTCAAGAAGCAATTAACAATCTAAACAGCCCAATAACATATACTGAGATTGAATCAGTAATTAAAGCCCTCACAACCAAGAAGAGTCCAGGACCAGATGGCTTCACTGCTGAATTCTACCAAACATTCCAAGAGGAACTTACCCCAATCTTACACAAGTTTTTCAAACAATAGAAAAAGAGGCAATCCTTCCAAGCTCTTTCTATGAAGCTAATATCACCTTAATACCAAAGCCAGAGAGAGAAACAACAGAAAAAGAGAACTACAGACCGATATCCTTGATGAACACAGATGCAAAGATCTTCAATAAAATACTAGCCAACAGGCTCCAACAACACATCAGGCAGATCATTCACCCGGACCAGGTGGGATTCATCCCAGGCATGCAGGGATGATTCAACATTCGCAAAACAATAAATGTGACACATTACATCAACAAATTGACAAATAAAAACCATATGATCCTCTCAATAGAGGCAGAGAAGGCATTTGAAAAAACCCAACACCACTTCATGTTAAAAACCCTAAACAAGATAGGCATAGAAGGAACAATCTATAACACAATCAGAGCAATTTACGATAAACCCAATGCCAGTATCATACTAAATGGGGAAAGATTGGAAGTCATCCCGCTAAAATCTGGAAGTAGACAGGGATGTCCACTCTCACCGCTACTCTTCAATGTAGTTTTGGAAGTCCTTGCCAGAGCTATTAGGCAAGAAAAAGCAATTAAAGGAATGCAACTTGCAAATGAGGAATTGAAATTATCGCTATTCGCAGATGACATGATTCTCTACATAGGAGAACCAAAAGACTCAGTCAAGAGACTGTTGAAACTCATAAGAGACTTTGGCAAAGCAGCAGAATACAAAATTAATTAACACAAATCGATGGCACTAGTGTACACAAATAATTCCAGTGCTGAGAAAGAAATTGTAAGTACAGTTCCCTTTAAAATAAAGGAAAGGGATCTTAAATACCTAGGAATTAAGCTAACTAAAGATGTGAAAGACCTCTATGATGGAAACTATAAATCATTTAAAAAACAAATAGAAGAAGACCACGAAAAATGGAGAACCTTACCATGTTCTTGGATTGGCAGGATCAACATTATCAAAATGGCCGTATTACCAAAAGCAATATATAGATTCAACGCAATCCCAATCAAAATCCCAGCAACATTCTTCTCAGAAATAGAAAAGATGATACAGAAGTTCATCTGGAATCACAAAAGACCACGAGTAGCTAAAGCTGTCCTGAAAAATAGAAATCAAACTGGAGGAATCACAATTGCAGACCTCAAGACATATTACAGAGCAATGGTTATCAAAACAGTATGATACTGGTACAGAAACAGAGAAGAAGATCAGTGGAACAGAACAGAAACACCAGAAGGGAATCCACACATGTATAGTCAACTAATCTTTGACAAGAAAATGGAAAACAATCCAGGTTAAAAAAAAACCTGGTCTATTCAACAAATGCTGTTGAGACAACTGGATAGCAGCTTGCAAAATAAAGAAGCAAGACCCGCAACTGTCGCACTATACAAAAATCAGCTCTAACTGGCTCAAGGACCTAAATCTACATCCAGAAACCATCAAACTATTAAAGGAAAACGTAGGAAACACATTCCAAGATATAGGAACAGGGAAAGACTTCTTAGAAAAGACGCCTAAAGCAAAGGCAATCAAATCCAAAATGAACAAATGGGACTACATCAAACTAAAAAGCTTCTGTACAGCAAAAGAAACAATTAACAAAGTGAAGAAGCAACCAACAGAATGGGAGAAAATGTTTGCATTCTCCATGAGTGATAGGGGACTAACATCCACAATCTACAAAGAGCTTCAGAAACACAGGGACAGTAAAATAAACCAACCCTGTAGCAAAATGGGCAAAAGAAATGAACAGACATTTCTCAAAAGAACAGGTTCAAATGGCTAACAGACATGTGAAAAGATGCTCAGGCTCTCTAGCCATCAGAGAGATACAAATGAAAACCACCTTGAGGTACCACCTAACTCCAGTGAGACTGGCCTACATTCAGAACTTAAAAAACAACACCTGCTGGCATGGATGTGGGGAGAAAGGCACCCTCCTGATGGGGTCCATGCAGTAGGTGTGAATAACACAAAGGTGTGAAGAGAACAGCTCCCTGACTGGCAGGGCCCGGGGAGCTACCAGCTGCTTAGTAGGACTAAGTGGATTCATTTCTGACCACCTTGACGCAGTTTTCACCCCCCTTCACATGGGCACTCAACCACCCCACTAAGAATTTTGTAATCTATTGATGCATTGTCTGCCCCTGTGAGATGGCTTTTACAACCAACGTGAGCTTAAGAGTTAATGTGACTGAGGATGTCCTGGTGAGTGGGCTTTTAACTACACACAGGAGTATAATTAAGTCTGTGCTGTTTACCCATTGACAGAAAATCTGGCCCAGATATTTATCATGCTTTCTAGGAAATGGCTTGATAAGAGGGACCCTAAAAGTTATCCTGTTACTGTGACCCTAAAGGTCATTCTGCTATGACAAAAATATAGTTACTGTGACCCTAAAGGCCATCCTGCTATGACAAAGAATATAGTTACTGTGACCCTAAAGGCCATCCTGCTATGACGAAGAATATAGCTACCGTAACTCTGAAGGCTTTCCTGTTAAGGCAAAAAATATAGTTACTGTGGTCTTAAAAGGATAGCCTGTCCTTGCAATTCTTTAGAATATAGAAAATGTATTTGCTTTAGTTGTTTTAACAAATTTTTAGCTAGAGGAAATACAGGGTGATTTCACTAATATCATAAAGATATATTTTTGATTATTGTTTGATCACTTATGAAGCTGTAGAGCCTGAGGTTGTAGAGGAATGCAATGTTTAAAGCTTTTTGTCTTAGATCTTCATGTTTTTTCTCTCTTGATGTATTTCTCCCATTTCGTGATAGCTAAGTTGTAGAATAAGAATTGTAGTAGGAGTGTATTACTGCATAAGATGTGTTGTCTATTGAGAAACTCTTGGCTGCAACGTTGGAATGGATAATGCCTTGTCTAATACTGAAATAATTTGTAGAATTGTCTTTGGAAACACTCACTCATCCATTGTAGAGTTGAAACTTAAATAAAGTAACTTAGCTCATTGCTAACTTCAACTCTTTCCGCCGTTATAATCCTTGCTTTACTTGTTTGGTCAACAAACTGTGTGAGTTTACAGACCTAATGGCCAACTAATGTCAATAACCCCAATCCCCATAGACCAAGGCCCCAGACCTTTTAACTCATACAAGATAGGGGTCAGGTTGACACAGGCGGCGCCTAGGTTATAGTCCAGACCTGAGGAGAGCAGATGAAGACTGGCAAGCCAAGATAAGCAAGGAATATGGAATCCTTCCTCAATCATTTCTCAAGAAGTTGTAAATTGTGCCCCCCTGAAGCTATGTCAATATGCCCTAAGAAAAAAACTTTGTACTGCTTCTGTATAAATAAAGCAGACAGCTTTCTCGCTTTATCCACTATGTTCAAGGAATCCTGGTGGTCCGTCTCCTTTCTTTCTCTCTTCACGCCTCATCCACGCACCCTTCCTGAGCTCCAAACTCAGCCAGAGCTGGACTCCGGCACCCTCCTTCACTGCTGGTGGGAGTGTAGGCTAGTACAACCACTGTGGAAATCAGTATGGAGAGTGCTTGAAAAATTGCAAATAAACCTGCCATATGACCCAGCAATCCCACTCTTAGGAATATACCCAAAAGGAGTGAAATCTGAATATGAGAAGGGGATCTTTAATCCTATATTTACAGCAGCACAATCTACAATAGCAAAGTCATGGAAACAAAACAGATGTGTGTCCAAGGAAGAGTGGTTAAAGAAACTGTGGTACATCTACTCTATGGAATATTATTCAGCTATTAAGAAGAATGATATTCTATTTAAATCCAGGTGGTCCCAACTAGAAGTCATTATGCTCAGTGAAATGAGTCATTCACAAGAGAACAAATACCATATATTCTCTTTCATATAAGGAGGCCAACATGGAAAGTGTAACTCCAACAGTCCAATCTATACATTTTTTTTCAGTGATTATCTGTTTGCTCTTTTGGCTGTATCACATATGTTTTGATTTTTTATGTCAGTTTGTTTGCTTCCAAATAATCTCTATTCTCTAGTAGAATTCATCAAGTGCTCATGAAGTATACGAGGCCATCACATTTCCCAAAAGACTTCTGTGTTTCCTTTTGGTTCAGCATGTGTTGCATACTCAGTGGCACATGATTTTCGCAGGGTGCTACAATTTGTTGTTGCTGTTGTTGTTGTTATTGTGATCGATGTGGCTGTTATGAAATGATGTCAATCCAAAACCACTAATATTATCTCAACCCCAAACAGCCTGTATCTCATGCAATAAGATTTTGTGAAGTAACCAATGATATGAGCCAGATTGCTTATGATCTACATCAAAGAATTGTAAAACCTAATGTACTTGTAAGAACCCATGATACTTGGAAATGGGGAGGAAGAGCAGAGAAATCTTGCATCACCCAGAAGGTGTGAGGAAGACAGGAAATATAACCTATCAGGATCATAACTGGTAACTCATAGACAACAGACTCGAATTAGCATTAGACAATAGCAAAACTACAAAGGCAAATGGGGGAATCAAGAGTAATCCTAACAACCTCTTAACAGGAGGCCATGCTCTTAGAGCAGGGAGGGGTCCCCAGAGTGGAGCAGGTGGACAGAAGGAGGCTTTTATCCCAAACCTGAAGACTTGTAAATCCTCACCAAGGACTATCAGTATGAGCACCGAGGACTACATCCCTACTGCCAAGGAGACCACGGGGAAATGGAGTGCCTTCGGAGACCAAGAACTCTGAGGTCACCCACCCCCATTTGGATCTACCACATAGGATGGAAGAAGCTCAAATCCTGCCTTGCAGGATCCAAGGTCATTGGAACAACAACCAGTAACCCTGAGTGGTCCGCAGAAACAGAAGAACAGTAAACTTCCTTTGGGACTAGGGAGAGGATCTTTCTCTGGTCCTTTTCTGCTTCCAATTTTGGGTCCCCACCCCCTCTCGTCATAACCATCACGAGCATTCCAGAAACCCCTCAAAACAAACAAACAAACAAAACTAGAATAGATAGAGAACAACAAGGAAAGCTTAGAAACTGACAGGAAACATTCAGCGGGGATGCACTTATAACTCACTGGGTGGGACACAAAGATTCGTTACTCCTCACTGGGGTATGGATGATTTCTATGCACACCCCTCCTAAACATGCTCACCTAAACAGTTGACTTATATCCCGTTGGAATCATAGAGTTAGACCACCTGAAAAACAGCCAGGTCCGACGAAATCATGCTTCAATGCTATAAACTGCTAAAGACTAAAATTAAAATACGCATGATACAGCTGAATAGCAATCTATAGCCATTTTAAGGTGTATAGAGCATGGTTGAATATAAAGCAAAATTGAAATGTCTAAGAAGAAGCCACAGGTTGTGGTTGAGAACCTGCATTTTCCTAGTAATATATTAGTTAATCAATACCATGTCAATTATTGGCACAATGTTGTAAATGGTTGGAAATATTATGTTGGGGCTTTTAATGGATTGGGATGATACTCTGCCGGCTCTACCATCAGACCAGAGATGGTCTCACAAACAAACCATGGAACTTACCAGGACAATAAGATGCTGGACTTCATGCTTGGTAAATACCTCCAATGAAAGAATGTCAACTGAATTTGAATTATGGAAATGCAACAAGGTGGAGCAATCCGTCCTAGGGGAGGGTGTGGGTAGGGGCGGGGCAATCCCAGTACATAAAAAATGTATTACATAATGCAATGTAATTAAGCAAAAAAATGAAATGCAATAAAAATATGTTGAAAAAAAAAAACCAAGTGCTTTCACAGCACATATGTATGAAAGTGGACGTGACACTTGGCGAACTCAGTGTGTTGGTGAATGGCAACTGCCTGGAGAAGCAGTACAACACGTCCAGTGCCATAACAATTCCACCTTTCTCATGATCTTCACATACCATCAGCTGTCCAAACAGGTCTCCATGAAATCTTGTTTGGTCACTTCCTATCCAATGCTCATTGAGCCCAGGCTGATGGAATGTGTAGGCTCAGCAACAGCACAAAACAAAGATGGAGTTCCACACTCAAGGCTTGACAAACTCAACACCCAGAAACAATTTCAGCGCAAAAGCCATTTCCACCTGCCATGGCAACCAAGTGCTCTGGCAGCATATATCTGAAAGTCGACATGACACCTGAGGAATACAGTGCATTGGTGAATGACGATTGCCCGAATCAACAGGACAGCTCTCCCAGTGCCAAAATAACTCGAACTGTCACTTTCACTTCACATACCATCAGCTGTCCAAACAGGTCTCCATGAAATCTTGTTTGGTCACTTCCTATCCAATGCTCATTGAGCCCAGGCTGATGGAATGTGTAGGCTCAGCAACAGCACAAAACAAAGATTGAGATCTGCACTCAAGGAGTGACAAACTCGACACCCAGAAACAATTTCAGCACAAAAGCCATTTCCACCTGCCATGGCAACCAAGTGCTCTGGCAGCACATATATCTGAAAGTCGACGTGACACCTGAGGAACTCAGTGTGTTGGTGAACGACAACTGCCCGAATCAACAGGACAGCTCTCCCAGTGCCAAAACAATTCCACCTGACTCATTCACTTCACATACCATCATCTGTCCTGGCAGGTCTCCCAAAAACCAAGTTTGGTTACTTCCTATCCAATGTCAACTGAGCCCAGGTTGATGGAATCAAGAGGGTTAAATATCCACACAAAACAAAGATGGAGATCCTCATTCAAGAAGTGAAAACCTGGACGGCCAGGGAGAATTTCAGCGCCCATGCCATTTCCAGCTGCTATGGAAACCAAGTGCTGTGGCAGCAGATATGTGTGATAGTGGACAGGACACTTAGAGAACTCAGTGTGGTGGTGCATCGCAACTGCCCGAAGCTGCAGAAAAGGTCTTCCACTGCCAAAACAACTTCATCTGGCTCATTTACTTCACATACCATCACCTGTCAACAAGGTATCCGGGAAATCTTGTTTGGTTACTTGCTGTCCAATGCCGATTGAGCCCAGCTGGATGGAATCAAGCAACTAGAGCAAACACTCAAAACAAAGATGGAGATCCTCACTCAAATCACTCAAAACTGCACAGCCAGAGAGAAGTTCAGTGACCAAGCCATTTCCAGCTGAGATGGAAACCAAGTACTCTGGCAGCACACATTTCTGAAAGTGGCTGAGACATGACACTTGGAGAAGGCTGTGTGTTGGTGAATGGCAACTGCCCGAAGCAGCAGCACAGCTCTTTAAGTGCCAAAACAACTCAACCTGAGTCATTCACTTCACATACTATAAGCTGTCCTTGCAGGTCTCGGGGAAAACTTGTTTGGTCACTTTTTTTCCAATGCTTATAGAGTTCAGTATGATGTAATTTATTGGTTCAGTAACCGCACAAAAAAAAGATGAAGATCCTCACTCAAGGTGTGACAAACTCGAAGCCACACAGCATAGCAGCACCCAAGACATTTCAAGCTGCCATGGAAACCAAGTGCTCTGGCAGCAAATATGTCTGAAAGTAGCTGGAAGGTGAAACTTGGAGAACTCTGTGTGTTGGTGAATGACAAGTGCCCGAAGCAGCAGCACAGGTCTTATAGTGTCAAAACAACTCCACCTGGTTCTTTCACTTCACATACAATCAGCTGTCAAGTCAGGTCTCCGGGATATCTTCTTTGGTCACTTCCTGTAAAATGCCCATTGAGCCCAGGGTGATGTAATTTATATGTTTAGCAACCGCACAAAAAACAGATGGAGATTCTCACAAAATCCATGAAAAACTCCACAGCCAAAGAGAAATTCAGTGCCCAAGCCATTTGCAGCTCCCATAGTAAACAAGTGCTCTGGCAGCACTAATCTCTGTAATTGGATGTGAAACGTAGGGAGCACAGTGTGGTGGTGAATGGCAACTGCCTGAAGCAGAAGCACAGCTCTCCCAGTGCCAAAACAACTCCACCTGTCTCATGAACTTCCAATACCATCAGAAGTCCTTGAAGGATTCCCGGAACTCCTGTTTGGTCAATTCCTGTCAAATAGCCATGGAGCCCAGGGGATAAAATGAAGCAGCTTGAGTATACCCAGAAAACAAAGATGGAGATCCTCAAAGAATTCATGTAAATATCCACAGTTACAAAAGTGTTCAGCGCCCAAGACATTTAGAGCTGTCATGGAAACCAAGTGTTGTGGCAGCACATATGTGGAACAGTGGATGTGAAACCAAGAGAATGTAGGTTCGCAGGAGAAGGGAAACTGACCGAAGCAGCAGCACAGGTCTTCCAGAGCCAAAACAACTCCACCTGGCTGATCAACTTCACATAACATCAGCTGTTCTGGATTCTATGTAGGAAACCCTGTTTGATTTCATTCGGTCAAAGGCCCATTGACCGAGTGTGATGCAATCAAGCAGGTTGAGCAACCACACACAAATAACATGGAGCTCCACACTCAAGGCATTAAAAACTCCACAGTCAAAGACAAGTACAGTGATCAAGCCATTTCCCGAGCTATGAAAACCAAGTGCTCTGGCAGCACATATGTGGAACACTGGATGTGAAACCTAGGGAACACAGAGTGGTGGTAAATGGTAACAGCCCAAAGCAGCAGAACAGGTCTTCCAGTGCCAAAACAACTCCAAATGGCTCATGAACTTCAAATACCATCAACTGTCCTGGCAGCTATCTAGCAAACACTCTTTGGTCACTTTCGGTCAAATGACCTTTGGGTACAGTGTGATGGAATCAAGCAGCTTGATCACACCGGCACAACAAAAATGGACCTCCTAACTCAAGGTGCCCAAAATTCCACAGCCAAAGACAAGTTCAGCGCCCAAGCCAATTCCCACTGCCATATAAAACAAGTGATCTGGCAGCACATGTGGACCATTGGATGTGACACCAAGGGAATATAGCTTCGCTGGTGAATGACAACTTCCCGAAGGAGCAGCACAGCTCTTCCACTGCCAAAAAAACTCCACCTGGTTCATGAACTTCACATACCATGAGCTGTCCTGGAGCTATCTAGGAAACCCTGTTTGATCACTTGCGGTCCAATGCCGACGGAGTTCACAGTGATGGAATTCAGCAGGCTCAGAACACACAAAATTAACATGGAGCTCCTCACTCAAGGTGCTCAAAGCTCCACAGTCAAACACAAGTTCAGTGCCCAAGACAATTCCCGCTGCCATACAAACCAAGTGCTTTGGCAGCACGTATGTCTTCACAGTGGATGTGACACCTAAGGAAGGTAGTGTGGTGGTGAATGGCACCTGTCCGAAGCAGCAGCACAGCTCTTCCAGTGTCAAAACAACTCCACCAGGCTCATGAACTTCACATACCATCAGCTGACCTGGCAGATATCTAGGAAACCCTGTTTGGTCACTTTCGTTCCAATACATATTGAGCAGAGAGTGATGGAATCAAGCATGTTGAGCCCCCAAACAAAAGTAACATGGAGCTCGTCACTCAAGGCGCTCAAAACTTCACAGCCAAACACAAGTTCAGCGCTCAAGCCATTTCCCGATGCCATGGAAACCAAGTGCTCTGGAAGCACATATGTCTGAAAGTAGATACGACCCCTAGGAAAGGTAGTGGAGTGGTGCATGGCAACTGCCCGAAGCAGCAACACAGCTCTTCCAGTGCTAAAACAACTCCACCTGGCTCATGAACTTCCCATACCATTACCTGTCCTGGCAGCTATCTAGGAAACCCTGTTTCATCACTTCCAATCCAATGCCCATTGAGACCAACGTGATGGAAATAAGCAGCCAAATCACACATAAAAAACTAACATGGAGCTCCTTACTCAAGGCACTCAAAAGTCCACAATCAAAGACAAGTTCATTGCCCTAGCCATTTCCCTCTGCCTCAGAAAACCAAGTGCTCTAGCAGCACATATGTCCATACGCGGATATAACACCTAGAGAAAATACTGTGGTGGTGAATGGCCACTGACCGAAGTAGCAGCACAGCTCTTCCAGTGCCACAACAACTCCACCTGGCTCATCAACTTCACATACCAACAGCTGTCCTGGCAGCTATCTAGGAAGCCCTGTTTGGTCACTTGCGGTCCAATGCCCTTTGAGCCCAGTGGGATGGAATTAGGCAGGTTGAGCACCCAAACACAACTAACATGGACTTCCTCACTCAAGGCGCTCAAAACTCCACAGCCAAAGACAAGTTCAGCGCCTAAGCCATTTCCCGCTGCCATGGAAACCAAGTGCTCTGGCAACAAATATGTGAAAGTGGATGTGACACCTGGGGAACAAAGTGTGGTGATGAATGGCAACTGTTTGAAGCAGCAGCACAGCTCCTCAGTGCCAAAACAACTTCACCTAGCTCATAAACTTCACATACCATCAGCTGTCTTGGCAGCTCTCTAGTAAACACTGTTTGGTCACTTGCGGTCCAATGCGAATGGAGACCAGAGGGAAGGAATCAAGGAGCTTGAACACTAACACAAAACTAACATGGAGCTACTCATTCGAAGTGAACAAAAGCCAACAGCCAGACACAAGTTCAGCGCCCAAGCCATTTCCTGCTGCGATGGAAACCGAGTGCTCTGGCCGCACATATGTGGAACATTGGATGTGACACCAAAAATTATAGATTCATTGGTGAATGGATAATGCCCGAAGCTGCAGCAGCTCTTCCAGTGCCAAAACAACTACACCTAGCTCATGAACTTTCCATAAGATCAGCTGTCTTGGCAGCTATCTAGGAAACCCTGTTTGATCCCTTTAATCCAAAGACAATTGTGTTCAGTGTGATGGAAAGAAGCAGCTTGGGCACCCACACAAAAATAACAAAAATCTCCTCACTCAAGAGTCTCAAACCTCAACAGCCAAACACAAGTTCAGCGCCCAAACCATTTCCCGCTGCAATGGTAATCAAGTGTTCTGGCAGCACATATGTGGAACAGTGGATATGACACCTAGGGAAGGTAATGAGGTGGTGAATGGCAAATGCCCGAAGCAGCAGCACAGCTCTTCCACTGCCACAACAACTCCACGTAGCTCATGAACTTCACATACCATCAGCTGTCCTGGCAGCTCGCTTGGGAACCCTGTTTCGTCACTTCTAGTCCAATGACCATTTTTCCCAGTGTGATGCAATCAAGCCGGTTGAGCATCCACACAAAACTAACATGAAGCTCCTCACTGAAGGCGCTCAAAACTCCACAGCCAAATCCAAGTTCAACGCCCAAAACCATTCCCGCTGTCATGGAAACAAAGTGCTCTGGAAGCTAGAATGTGGAAGAGTGGAAGTGACGCCTGAGGAACACGGTGTGGTGGTATATGGCAATAGCCCAAACCAGCAGCACACCTCTTCCAGAGCCAAAACAACTCCACCTGGCTCATGAACTTCACATACCATCAGCTGTCCTGGAAGCGATCTAAGAAACCGTGTTTGGTCACGCGTGTTCCAAATGCTCATGGAGCATAGTGTGATTTAATCAAGCAGTATGATCACACACACACAAGTAACATGGAGCTTCTCACTCAAGGCGCTCAAAACTCAACAGCCAAAGACAAGTTCAGCGCCTAAGCCATTTTCCGTTGCCATGGAAACCAAGTGTTCTGGAAGCACATATGTCTGAAACTGTATAGGACACATAAGGAAGGTAGTGTGGTGGTGAATTTCAACTGCCCGAAGCAGGAGCACAGCTCTTCATGTGCCTAACAACTCCACCTGGCTCATGAACTTCACATACCATCAGCTGTCCTCGCAGCTATCTTGGAAATCCTGTTTGGTCACGTGCGGTTCAAATACCCATGGAGCCCAGTGTGATTTAAACAAGCAGGATGAGCACGCACACACAATCAACATGGAGCTGCTCACTCAAGGCGCTCAAAACTCTATCGCCAAAGACAAGTTCATCGCCCAAAACATTTCCCGTTCCCATGGAAACCAAGTGCTCTGGCAGCACATATGTCTGTAAGTGGATATGACATCAAGAGAAGGTAGTATGGTGGTGAATGGCCTCTGATCGAAGCAGCAACACATCTCCTCCAGTGCCAAAACAACTCCACCTGGCTCATCAACTTCACATACCATCAGCTGTCCTGGCAACTGTCTAGGAAACCCTGTTTGGTCACTTCCGCTCCAATGCCCTTTGAGCCCAGTTTGATGGAATCAACCATATTGAGCACCCAAACAAAACTAAAAAGCAGCTCCTCATTCAAGGCACTCAAAACTCCACAGCCAAAGACAAGTTCAGCGCCTAAGCCATCTCCCATTACAATGGAATCCAAGTACTCTGGCAACACATATGTGGAACAGTGGATGTGACACATACAGAACACAGTTTGGTGGTGAATAGCAACTGCCCGAAGCAGCAGCACAGCCCTTACACTGCCAAAACAATTCCACCGGGGTCATGAACTTCACATACCATCAGCTGTCCTGGCAGCTATCTAGGAAACCCTATTTGGACACTTGCGGTACAAATGCCCATGGAGCCCAGTGAGATTTAAAGATGCAGGATGATCACACACACACAACTAACATGGAGCTCCTCACTCTAGGTGCTCAAAACTCAACAGCCAAAGAGAAGCTCAGCGCCCAAGCCATTTCCCGTTGCCATGAAAACCAAGTGCTCTGGCAGCAAATATGTCTGAAACTGGATATGACACCTAAGGAAGGTAGTGTGGTTTGAATGGCCACTGTCGAATGCAGCAGCACAGCTCTTCCAGTGCCACAACAACTCCACCTGGCTCATCAACTTAACATGCCATCAGCTGTCCTGGCAGCTATCTAGGAAACCCTGCTTGGACTCTTGCGCTCCAACGCCCATTGAGACCAGGGGGATGGAATCAAGCAGGTTGAGCACCCAAACACAACTAACATGGAGCTCCTCACTCAAGGCGCTCAAAGCGTCACAGCCAAAGACAAGTTCAGCTCCCAAGCCATTTCTCGTTGCCATGGAAGCCAAGTGCTCTGGAAGCACATATGTGGAACACTGAATGTGAAACAAAGGGAATTTAGGTTCTCTGAAGAATGACAACCGCCTGAAGCATCAGCACAGCTCTTCCAGTGCCAGAACAACTCCACCTGGCTCAGCAACTTCACATACCATTAGCTGTCCTGGCAGCTATCTAGGAAACCCTGTTTGCTCACTTGCGGTCCAATGAACATTGAGCCAAGTGTGATGGAATCATCCATATTGTGCACCCAGACACAACTAACATGTAGCTCCTCACTCAAGGCGCTCAAAAATCCACAGCCAAAGACAAGTTCATTGCCCAAGGCATTTCCCGTTGCCATGGAAAACAAGTGCTCTGGCACCTTTTTTGTCTCTAATTGGATATGACACCTAGGTAAGGTAGTGTGGTGGTGAATGGCATCTGCCCGAAGCAGCAGCACAGCCCTTACACTGCCAAAACAATTCCACCGGGGTCATGAACTTCACATACCATCAGCTGTCCTGGCAGCTATATGGGAAACCCTGTTTGGTCACTTGCGGTCAAATGCCCATTGGCCCAGTGTAATAGAATCAAGCAGCTTGACAACCCACACAAACTAACATGGAGCTGCTCACTCAAGGCGCTCACAACTCCACAAATAAACACAAGTTCAGCGCCCAAGCTATTTCCCGTTGCCATGGAAAACAAGTGCTCTGGCAGCAAATATGTCTCTAAGTGGATATGACACCTATGGAAGGTAGGGTGGTGGTGAATGGGCACTACCCGAAGCAGCAGCACAGCTCTTCCAGTGCCAAAACAACTCCACCTGGCTCATCAACTTCACATACCATTAGCTGTCCTGGCAGCTATCTAGGAAACCCTTTTTGATCACCTGCGCTCCAATGCCCATTGAGCCTAGTGTGATAGGAACGAGCAGCTTGAGCACCCACACAAAATTAACATGTTGCTCTTCACTCAAGGCGCTCAAAACTCCACAGCCAAAGACAGGTTCAGCGCACAAGCCATTTCCTGTTGCCATGGAAACCAAGTGCTCTGGCAGCACACATTTGTGAAACTGGATATGACACCTAAGGAAGGTAGTGTGCTGGTGAATGGCAAGTGCCCGAAGCTGCAGCACAGCTCTTCCAGTGCCAAAACAACTGCACCTTGCTCATGAACTTCATGTACCATCAGCTGTCCTGGCAGCTATCTAGGAAACCCTGCTAGATCACTTGCGATCCAATGCCCATTGAGCCAAGTGTGATAGAAACAAGCAGCTTGAGCACCCAAACACAACTAACATGATGCTCTTCATTCAAGGCGCTCAAAACTCCACATCCAAAGACAAGTTCAGCTACCAAGCCTTTTCCCGTTGCCATGGAAACCAAGTGCTCTGGCAGCAAATATGTCTCTAAGTGGATATGACACCTAATCCAGGTAGTTTGGTGGTGAATGGCCACTGCCTGAAGCAGCAGCACAGCTCTTCCAGTGCCAAAACAACTCCACCTGGCTCATGAACTTCACATATCATCAGTTGTCCTGATAGTTATCTAGGAAACCCTGTTAGGTCACTTTCGCTCCAATGCCCATCGAGCCCAATGAGATGGAATCAAGCAGGTTGAGCACCCAAACATAACTAACATGTAGCCACTAACTCAAGGCACTCAAAATTCCATCGCCAAAGACAAGTTCAGCGCCCAAACCGTTTCCTGTTGCCATGGAAACTGCCGCGGCTAGCTGAGCCGGCATATTAGGCACGGCGAATGTCCGAGCGAAAAGCACCAACACACGGAGACCATGATGGTGTTACAAGTGCTGGGAGCTGTCTCCTCTGAGCAGTCTCTCTAGCTGTCTCTCCCAAGCCTCTTTATTACCATATTATCTCCTCTTTACCCCAAGCCCATCAACAGGACAATAGGACGCCAATGAGTCTGCAAAGGCTAGGTGCTACTGCCATAGGCCTGATTCCTGAGTGCTCAGATTAAGGAATGTAAATCAACTCCTCAGTCCACAACATATTCCCCCTTCTGTATTAAAGCAGACTTGAATGCGCCTGTCTTAGGTTGTGGACTCTCAGGTTATCAGCCTTACCCGTCATCGGGAACCTCCGTAGCATGACGGAGACCCTGTCCTAGGTTGGTCAGTTCCCGGTCCATCTCACCCGTCACTGGCTGCCATTCAACGCCTTGTCTGCTGCAGCTGCTCAATCCATACTTGGGGAAGCTGGTAACCCTGTTCCAAGGCTAGGAGTGAATATCAGCTCAGTAGCAAAGAGCAAACAGCAGTTTTCGGGCTTGGGAAAACAAAGCACTTCACAGGTGAAACATACATTAAAGGCACAATGGGAGACAAGAGGCCATGAACTTAGGAGTAACTTAGCTCAGTAACAATGAGCAGACAGCAGTTCCCAGGCTTGGGAAAACAATTAGCACTTGCACAGATGATAAAACAGAAATGCATACAATACAACAGAAAGGCATACGATGGGGTACAGGAGGCCCAGACCAAATCTAACAGCATTTGCTATTTCTTTTCCAACAAATCAACCCGCAGTCCAGCATAAGCATGCCCACCCGCTCATGTTCATCAGTAAAGTCCTGTTGTTCCATAACTCTGGCAATCTGTTTTGCAACCTTGTTCACAGTCACCAGGGTAGCTGGTGGTAGCGGCTGTTGGCGTACTGGCTATGATGGATGCCGTTATGCCAAAGTCTCTTTTATACTTATCAGGCCAACATAGGCCTCTCCATCAGTCCCAACAGGCACAGGCGGGATTCAGGGCAGCTGCAGGATAACAGCAGAATCGCAATAGCCATTCCAGCATGCTGTCAGGGTGCACTGGAACATGGTGTCATTCCTTTCAGAGGCATCTCCTGTACTTAAGAAAGAAGCATAGGGATAACACAAGCAAACACAAGCTTCAATTTCAATGAGCTAAGGTTCACTCACAAGAGCGAGTCCTCAGGTTCAGAGGAAAGATGGAACTAATCCTCTGCCATAGTGGCGGGAGGAGAAACAAGAGAGAAAAACCCGTAAAGTTTCCTCTCAAAGATGTTTCTCCAAAAACAAAGAAAATTCCTGGTATCCAAGGTACCTGGCCCTGGGACAAAAGGCCAGAAAGGTGTCACTGGCCAACTTCCTTGGTCATTTTCAAATGATAGAGAGGCCAGTCTGAAGCCCTCCTCCTTGCCAATGCCTGGAGAAATGGGCTGAGGCTTCAGGTGGGGAATAGAAATGCAAATGTCACCCTTGTCTGTTGGGGAAGTAAGTACCTGTTAAGATAAGCATTTGTCCTGGGAGAGACATGCTCAGGTGAATCCAAGACAAGGTGGGGAAAAAATAAACAAAACAAAAGGAGTTTCAAATCAAAGCACGGATGGGTAATAGCAAGGCTCAATACTTCCTCCCCCATCCCACATGCCTCTCAGAGAACAAAGTCCAAAGCCACCGATAAACTTCGGCTTTGCCATCAGTCAGGGAACACGCTGAAGAACAGCGACAAAATACTGATATACTTATGTTAAATATAAAAGCCTAATATACTTGCTTGTCCCGTCGATCTTCCGACTCAAATGCCATCATCTTGTCTAGTATCCGAGCTTTCACAAGACTCCGCAGCAGAAGCTTGCCGGACAAGCCTCTCAGGAATCCACCTCGGACCATTTTCATTTTCTGGGAAAACACAAACTGATCCTCGCCCCCAAATGAGGAAGGGATCTGGGCCTAACCACTTACCAGTCAAGGGGTCCTTCTTATGTTCCACGGAGATTGGTTGAGAAATTCCTTGCAGCTTTCTTCCTATACCTTTTCCAGGAATGTAGCTGAACCTCTCCATCTGCTGCATAGCTAATTCCTGACCAGATACTAATACTGCCCCCATTTGTTGCAAAACATCTCTCCCCCACAAATTAACTGGCAGACCTGGTACTACATAGGGAGTAACACGGCCACCATTTCCTTCCTTATCCCTCCAGGCTAGAGGCCTGGAGCTAGCAAGGGGGCTTTGGGTAATCCCCAATCCTTGCAGAGTGGTCATGGTGGGTGTAACAGGCCAACCTGGAGGCCAATATTTCTGTGAAATAAGAGTGGTGTCAGCACCAGTGTCTAGAAGCCCAGTAAATTTCTTTCCTTCTATACTCAACTCCAAAGTAGGGTGGCCTGCCATATCAGCGACCCAATAAACAGAGGCTTCACCACTGGAACCAAACCCTGCTTTCTTCTGTCCAAGCCTGCAAGCATTATCTGACTTCACTGTGGGGAGCAGCACTAACTGTGCTATTTGTGCCCCCTGGGGCAAAACTGCAACTCCAGCATGAACACTGGCTGAAACTTTAATTTCTCCTGTATAATCTGCATCAATCACTCCTGGGGTAATATGAACTCCTTTCAAGGCCGTGCTGCTACATCCCAGCAGAAGCCCTACAGTGTCAGGGGGTAGTGGCCCATAAATTCCTGTAGGAATAGCCTGTACCCCCATTTGGAGTGTCAATACTATGTAGGAAGTGGTATGGAGGTCCCATCCTCCACTGCCTGTGCTCCATCGGGCAAGGTCATGAATGGCCTTTGTCCCTGAGGAACAAACTGAATCGCTGCCCCGTACATTGGTGCTTGCGGGGCCTGGGGCTGGCCCCTGCTCCCATTTCCCGTTTCCCGGCACAGATGGCTGCCTGGAGATGTCTGTCTTGGACCTGCATTCATTTGCCCAATGTTTCCCACGTTGGCATCGAGGGCAAACTCCTGGGGACTGCCTGTCCATATTAGCAGCCTGTGCACAACCTTGGAGTGGGCAGTTCCTGCGGATATGTCCTAGCCGGCCACATTTAAAACATCCTTGTTTTGGGCGAGCTCCCGAGCCCACAGTTGTGCCACCACGCAATGCCTCTGCAATGGCTGCACCCATTATCTGTCCTTCCCCAATGTCCTTACAAAGTTTAAGATACGTGTTAAGGGGCTTATGCTTCCAAGGTCTAATTGCTTCCTGGCACCACTTGTTGGCATTTTCATATGCTAGTTGCTTTACAAAAGGCATGGCTTTATCTGCATCACCAAATACCCTATCTGCAGTTACCAGTAGGCGATCTACAAATGCCTGGTAAGGCTCGTCCGGGCCTTGGACAATTTTAGAGAGATGTAAATGTAGCGAGCCCTTAGGTGATAAAGACTTCCAGGCCCATACTGCAGCAGCAGCGGTCTGTGCATAAACTCCTGGGTCATAATTAATCTGATCCTGTACATTAGCAAAATTCCCCTCTCCTGTCAACATATCATGATTTCTCTCAGGAAAGCCTGCCTGGGTATTTTGCCATGCTGTGTCAAGGCAAAGCTCAAAAAACTCAGATTTCCACATTAGAAAATCACCCCCATCCAGAGTAGCCTTACAGAGCTGTTTCCAATCGGCTGGAGTCAAATTGTTAGGTGCTAAGGCTTCAATCATGGAAACAGTAAAGGGGGCCGATGGACCATATGTGGCAACAGCATCCCTCAGACTCTTTATGTCCTTAAAGGACAATGCCAGGTGCTGTCTGATTCTCTGCCCCTGCTGATTCTCTACCTCAACTACTGGGAAGGCAAAGCGCCTAGCAAGGGTAGCTGCCTCAGAGTCTCCCTGCTCCTGTGCTTGCTTTACCGCACGTTTCACAGCTGAAAGAGAAGTTGAAAGCGGGGGTCCAGCGCGAGCCCCATCTGTTCCTGCCTCAACTGAAGGGAGAGGCGCTGAAGTTGCTCTTGTAAACCTTTTACAACTGTGCTCAGACATGATGGCGCCAATGGCTCAGGCGGCGCAGAGAGCTCTGTGCCTGTCCAAAAGGGACGTTTGTTTGGCACACACTTTACAGGTGGAGGATCCTCAGCAAACTCACTTCCATCCTTTTCCTCCTCAGCCTCCTCAGAAGAGAACCACAAATCTCCTTTGCGCACTTTCTCCAGACTTTGTCTTGTCTGGGGTTCCTTCTCCTTATTTACCCTGGTTTGTAGCTGTCTCCTACTTTTAACAGACAGTTTCTTATGGCGGGCTTCCACCACTGCTTGACGGGATGACCAAGCAATATTTAGCAAGCGCCAGAGAAAAAGGATGACTACAATGAAAGCAAACCATGGGAATACGTCGCAGACAGTTTCAAAAAAACTCTGCGAGGCCTTAAGCATAGTGTCGGTGCCTAGTGACTGGAGCAGATCTCGGATTCCCTTAATTACCTGCATTTTAGAGAGTTCCTGCCCCATGATAAATTTTAATTATGCCCCTGCAAAAATTTTAAAAACTGCCTCTAGGTTTCCGGGGTCCCTCAGATTGTCCCTCCTGCCCCTGAATGGGGAGAAGGTCTGGGGATGAGATTAATTTGCCCCTCCAGAGTTCCAGGGGTCCCTCAGATTGTCCCTCGTGCCCTACCAGAGGGAGAGGGTCTGGGGATTAAATCAGTTATGCCCCTGCAAAATTCCCAAATTCCAAATTCTTAATTCAAAATCCCTTAATTCCTAATTCCTTAATTTCTTACCTTCGTAGTTCCAGGGGTTCCTCGGACGTCCTTTGCGCCATTTGTCGCGGCTAGCTGAGCCGGCATATTAGGCACGGCGAATGTCCGAGCAAAAAGCACCAACACACGGAGACCATGATGGTGTTACAAGTGCTGGGAGCCATCTCCTCTGAGCCATCTCTCTAGCCATCTCTCCCAAGCCTCTTTATTACCATATTATCACCTCTTTACCCCAAGCCCATCAACAGGACAATAGGACCCCAATGAGTCTGCAAAGGCTAGGTGCTACTACCCTAGGCCTGATTCCTGAGTGCTCAGCTTAAGGAATGTAAATCAACTCCTCAGAACACAACAGAAACCAAATGCTCTGGCAGCACATATTTATGAAACTGGATATGACACCTAAGGAAGGTAGTGTGCTGGTGAATGGCCACTGCCCAAAGCAGCAACACAGCTCTTCCAGTGCCAAAACAACTCCACCTGGCTCATGAACGTCACATACAATCAGCTGTACTGGCAGCTATCTAGGAAACCCTGTTTGGTCACTTTCGGTCAAAATGCCCATGGAGCCCAGTGTGATTTAAAAAGCAGGATGATCACACACAAACAACTAACATGTAGGTCCTCACTCAAGGCGCTCAAAACTCCACAGCCAAAGACAAGATCAGCGCCCAAGCCATTTCCCACTGCCATGGAAACCAAGTGATCTGGCAGCACATATGTGGAACAGAGGATATGACATCTCAGGAAGGTAGTGTGGTGGTGAATGGCCACTGCCTGAAGCAGCAGCACAGCTCTTCCAGTGCCAAAACAACTCCACCTGGCTCATGAACTTCACATACCATCAGCTGTCCTGGCAGCTATCTAGGAAACGCTGTTTGGTCACTTGCGGTCCAATGACTATTGGGCCCAGTGTGATGGAATTAAAACCTTGAGCACCCAAACCAATCTAAGATGGAGCTTCTCACTCAAGGCACTCAAAACTGCATCACCAATGAGAAGTTCATCGCCCATGACATTTCCCGTTGCCATGGAAACCAAGTGCTATGGCAGCACATATGTGGAACAGTGAATATGACACCTATGGAAGGTAGTGCGTTGGTGAATGGCCACTGCCCCAAGCAGCAACACAGCCCTTTCCGTGCCAACACAACTCCACCTGGCTCATGAACTTCAGATACCATCAGCTGTCCTGGCAGCTATCTCAGAAAACCTGTTTGATCACCTGCGGTCCAATGCACGTTGGGCCCAGTTATAGAATCAAGCAGCTTTAGCACCCAAACACAACTAACATGGAGCTCCTCACTCAAGGCGTTCAAAACTCCACAGCAAAGACCAGTTCAGGGCCAAGCTATTTCCCGTTGCCATGGAAACCAAGTTCTCTGGCAGCAAATATGTGTGTAAGTGGATATGACACCTAAGGAAGTTAGTGTGGTGGTGCATGGCCACTGCCCAATGCAGCAGCACAGCTCTTCCAGTGCCAAAACAACTTCACCTGGCTCATGAACTTCACATACCATCAGCTGTCCTGGCAGCTATCTAGGACACCCTGGTTGGTCACTTCCACTCCAACGCCCTTTGAGACCAGGGGGATGGAAACATCCAGGTTAAGCACCCACACAAAACTAACATGGAGCTCCTCACTCAAGGCGCTCGCAACTCCAAGCCAAAGACAAGTTCAGCGCCAAAGCCATTTCCAGTTGACATGGAAACCAAGTGCTCTGGCAGCATATATATCTCTCAGTGGATATGACACCTAGGGCAGGAGGTTGGTGGTAAATGGCCACTGCCCGAAGCAGCAGCTCAGCTCTTCCAGTGCCAAAACAAATCCACCTGGCTCATGAACTTCACATACCATCAGCTGTCCTGGCACCTATCTAGGAAACCCTGTTAGGTCACTTGCGCTCCAATTCCCATTGAGTCCAGGAGGATGGAATCAAGCAGGTTGAGCACCCTAACACAACTAACATGGAGCTCCTCCCTCAAGGCGCTCAAAACTCCACAGCCAAAGACAAGTTTAAAGCCTAAGCCATTTCCCATTGGCATGGAAACCAAGTGCTCTGGCAGCACATCTGAGGAACAGTGGATATGACACCTATGGAAGGTAGTGTCTTGGTGAATGGCCACTGCCTAATGCAGCAGCACAGCTCTTCCAGTGCCAAAACAACTCCAACTGGCTCATGAACTTCACATACCATCAGCTGTCCTGCCAGCTATCTAGAAAACCCTGTTTGGACACTTGCGGTCCAAATGTACATGGACCCAGTGTGATTTAAACAAGCAGGATGATCAAACACACACAACTAACATGGAGCTCCTCACTCAAGATGCTCAAAACTCCACAGCCAAAGACAAGTTCAGCGCCCAAGCCATTTCCCGTTGCCATGGAAACCAACTGATCTGGCAGCACATATGTGGAACAGTGGATGTGACACATACAGAAAACAGTGTGGTGATGAATGGCACATGACCGAAGCAGCAGCACAGCTCTTGCAATGCCAAAACAACTACATCTGGCTCATTAACTTCACATACCATCAGCTGTCCAGGCAGCTATCTAGGAAACCCTGTTTGGTCACTTGCGGTCCAATGAGCATTGAGCCCAGTGGGATGGAACACTGAAAGTGACAAAAGTGAATGTAGGTTCTCTGATGAATGACCACTGCCGGAAGTAGCAACACAGCTCTTCCTGTGCCAAAACAACTCCAACTGGTTCATGACCTTCACATACAATCAGCTGTCCTGGCAGCTATCTAGGAAACCCTGTTTGGTCATTTGTGGTCCAAATGCCCATAGAGCTCAAGGTGATTTAAACAAGCAGGATGATCACAAACACACAGCTAACATAAGCTCTTCACACAAGGCGCACAAAACTCCACAGCCAAAGACAAGTTCAGCGTCAAGCCATTGCCCGTTGCCATGGAAACCAAGTGCTCTGGCAGCATATATGCCTGTAAGTGGATATGACACCTAGGGAAAGTAGTTTGGTGGTGAAAGGCCACTCTGTGAAGTAGCAGCACAGCTCTTCCAGTGCCACAACAACTCCACCTGGCTCATCAACTTCACATACCATTAGCTGTCCTGGCAGCTATCTAGGAAACACTGTTTGGTCACTTGCGGTCCAATTCCCATTGAGCCCAGTGTGATGGATTCCACCAGGTTGAGCACCCACACACAGCTAACATGGAGCTCCTCACGCATGGCGCTCAAAACCCCACAACCAAAGACAAGTTCAACGCCCAAGCCATTTCCTGTTGCCATGAAAACCAATTGCTCCGTCAGCACATACGTGGAACATTTGATGTGAAACATAGAGAAGACAGTGCGGTGGTGAATGGCAACTGTCCGAAGCAGTAGCACAGCGCTTCCAGTGCCAAAACAACTCCACCTGGCTCATCAACTTCACATACCATCACCTGTCCTGGCAGCTTTCTAGGAAACCCTGCTTGGACACTTGTAGTCCAAATGCCCATGGAGCCCAGTCTGATTTAAACAAGCGGAATGATCACACACAACTATCTTGGAGCTCCTCACTCAAGACGCTCAAAACTCCACAGCCAAAGACAAGTTCAGTGCCTAGGCCATTTCCTGCTGCCATGGAAACCAAGTGCTTTGGCAGCACATATGTGGAACAGTGGATGTGACACATTGAGAACACAGTGTGGTGGTGAATGGCCACTGCCCGAAGCAGCAGCACAGCTCTTTCAGTGCCAAAACAACTCCACCTGGCTCATCAAATTCACATACCATCAGTTGTCCTGGCAGCTATCTAGGAAACCCTGTTTTGTCACTTGCGGTCCAAATGCCCATTGTGGCAAGTGTGATAGAAACAAGCAGCTTGAGCACCCAGAAAAAACTAAAATGGAGCTCCTCACTAAGGGCACTCAAAACTCCACAGCCAAAGAGAAGTTCAGCCCCAAAGACATTTCCCGCTGCAATGGAAACCAAGTGCTCTGGCAGCACATATGTGGAACACTGAATGTGACACCAAGGCAATGTAGGTTCTCTGAAGAATGACAACTCCCCGAAGCAGCAGTACAGCTCTTCTAGTGCCAAAAGAAATCCACCTGGCTCATGAACTTCAAATACAATCAGCTGTCCTGGCAGCTATCTAGGAAACCCTTTTTAGTTACGTCTGGTCAAATGCCCATTGGGCCCAGTGTGATGGAATCAAGCAGCTTGAGCATACGAACAAAACTAACATGGAACTGCTCACTCAAGGCGCTCGAAACTCCATTGCCAAAGACAATTTCATCCCCCAAACCATTTCCCGTAGCCAAGGAAACTAAGTGCTCTGGCAGCACATATGTGTGTAAGTGAATATGACACCTAAGGAATAGTAGTGTGATGGTGAATGGCAACTGCCCGAAGCAGCAACACAGCTCTTCCACTGCCAAAACAATTCCACCTGGCTCATCAACTATACATAATATCAGCTGCCCTGGCAGTTATCTAGGAAACCCTGTTTGGTCACTTCCACTCCAATGTCCATGGAGCCAATGTGATAGAAACAAGCAGCTTGAGCACCCACACAAAACTAACATGTTGCTCTTCAATTAAGGTGCTCAAAATTCCACAGCCAAAGACAAGTTCATCGCCCTAGCCATTTTCCATAAAAATGGAAAGCAAGTGCTCTGCCAGCACATAGGTGGAACAGAGGATATGACACCTATGACAGGTAGGGTGGTGGTGAATGGCCACTGCCTGAAGCAGCAGCACAGCTCTTCCAGTGCTAAAACAACTCCAACTGCCTCATGAACTTCACATACCATCAACTGTCCTGGCAGCTATCTAGGAAACTCTGTTTGGTCACTTGTGGTCCACGGCCCTTTGAGCCCAGAGTGATGGAATTAAGCACGTTGAGCACCCAAACACAACTAACATGGAGCACCTCATTCAAGGTGCTCAAAACTCCACAGAAAGGACAAGTTCAGCGCCCAAGCCATTTTCCCTCGCCATGGAAACCAAGTGATCTGGCAGCACATATGTCTGTAAGTGGATATGACACCTAGGGAAGGTAGTGTGGTGGTGAATGGCCACTGCCCGAAGCAGCAGCACAGCTCTTCCAGTGCCAAAACAACTCCACCTGGCTCATCAACTTCACATACCATCAGCTGTCCCAGCAGCTATCTAGGAAACCCTGTTTGGTCACTTGCGGTCCAATGCAAATTGAGACCATGGGGAAGGAATCAAGCATATTGAGCACCCAGACAAAACTACCATGTAGGTCCTCACTCAAGGCGCTCAAAACTCCACAGCCAAAGACAAGTTCAGTGCCTAAGCCATTTCCCGTTGTCATGGAAACCAAGTGCTCTGGCAGCACATAAGTCTGTATGAGGATATGACACCTAGGGAAGGTAGTGTGGTGGTGAATTTCAACTGTCCGAAGCAGCAGCACAGCTCCTTTAGTGCCAAAACAACTCCAACAGCCTCATGAACTTCACATACCATCAGCTGTCCTGGCAGCTATGTAGTAAACCCTGATTGGTCAGTTACAATCCAATGCCCATTGAGACCTCGGGGAGGGAATAAGCATATTGAGCACCCAGACAAAACTACCATGTAGCTCCTCACTGAAGGCGCTCAAAACTCCACAGCCAAAGACTATTTCAGCGCCCAAGCCATTTCCCGTTGCTTTGGAGACCAAGTGCTCTGGCAGCACATACGTCTGTACGTGGATATGACACCAAGGGAACGTAGTGTGTTGGTGAATCCCCACTGCCGGAAGCAGCAGCACAGCTCCTCCAGTGTCAAAACAACTCCACCTTGCTCATGAACTTCACGTACCTTCAGCAGTGCTGGCAGCTATCTAGGAAACCCTGTTTGGTCACTTGCGGTCCCAATACACATGGAGCCCAGTGTGATGGAAATAACCAAGTTGAGCAACCACACACACACAACTAACATGGAGCTCCTCACTCAAGGCGCTCAAAACTCTACAGCCATCCACAAGTTCAGAACCGAGCCATTTCCCATTGCCATGGAAACCAAGTTCTCTGGCAGCACATACGTCTGAAAGTGCATATGACACCTATGGAAGATATTGCGGTGGTGAATGACCACAGCCCAAAGCAGCAGCACAGCTCCTCCAGTGCTAAAACAACTACACCTGGCTCATGAACTTCACATATCATCAGCTGTCCTGGCAGCTATCTAGGAAACCCTGTTTGGTCACTTCCGCTCCAAATGCCAATGGAGCCCAGAGTGATTTAAACAAGCAGGATGATCACACACACAATACTAATATGGAGCTCCTCACTCCAGGCGCTGAAAAGTCCACAGCCAAAGACAAGTTCATCGCCTAATCCAATTCCCATGCCATGGAAACCAAGTGCTCTGGCAGCACATATGTGGAACAGTGGATATGACACCTAAGGAAGGTAGTGTGGTGGTGAGTTTCAACTGTCCTAAGCAGCAGCATACCTCTTGCAGTGCCAAAACAACTCCTTCTGATCATGACCATCCCATACCATCACCTGTCCTAGCAGCTATCTAGGAAAACCTGTTTGATCCCTTGTGCTCCAAATGCCCATGGAGCCCAGTGTGATTTAAACATGCAGGATGATCACACACACACAACTAACATGGAGCTCCTGATTCAAGGCGCACAAAACTCCACTGTCAAAGACAAGTTCAGCGCAAAAGCCATTTCCCGTTGCCATGGAAACCAAGTGCTCAGGCAACACATATGTCTCTAAATCGATATGACACCTAAGGGAAGGTAGTGTGGTGGTGAATGGCTAGTGCCCAAAGCAGCAGCACAGCTCCTCCAGTGCCAAAACAACTCCAACTGCCTCATGAACTTCACATACCATCAGCTGTCCTGGCAGGTATGTAGCAAACCCTGATTGGTCAGTTACAGTCCAATGCCCATTGAGACCACGGGGAGGGAATCAATCACATTGAGCACCCCGATAATACTACCATGTAGCTCCTCACTAAGGGCACTCAAAACTCCACAGCCAAAGACTATTTCAGCGCCCAAGCCATTTCCCGTTGTCATGGAATAAAAGAGCTCTGGCAGCACATATGTCTGTACGTGGATATGACACCAAGGGAAGGTAGTGTGGTGGTGAATGGCCAGTGCCCAAAGCAGCAGCACAGCTCCTCCAGTGCCAAAACAACTCCACCTGGCTCATCAACTTCACGTACCTTCAGCAGTCCTGGCAGCTATCTAGGAAACCCTGTTTGGTCAGTTCCGCTCCAATGCCCGTTGGACCCAGTGTGATGGAATCAAGCAGGTTGAGCACCCAAACAAAACTAGCATGGCCTGCTCCTGATTCAAGGTACTCAAAGCTCCACAGCCAAAGACAAGTTCAGTGCCCAAGCCATTTCCTGTTGCCATGGTAACCAAGTGCTCTTGCAGCACATACATCTCTAAGTGGATATGACACCTAGGAAGGTAGTGTGGTGGTGGATTTCAAATCTCCGAAGGAGCAGCACAGCTCTTCCAGTGCCAATACAACTCCATCAGGCTCGTGAACTTCACAAAGCATCACCTGTCCTAACAGCTATCTAGGAAACCCTGTTTGGTCACTTCTGCTCCAAATGCCAATTGAGCCCAGTGGGGTGGAATCAAGCATATTGAGCACCCACACAAAACTAATATCTTGCTCCTCACTCAAGGCGCTCAAAACTTCACAGCCAAAGACAAGTTCAGAGCACAAGCCATTTCCCGTTGCCATGGAAACCAATGCTCTGGCAGCACATATGTCTCTAAGTGGATATGACACATAAAGAAGGTAGTGTGGTGGTGAATGGCCACTGCTCGAAGCAGCAGCACAGCTCTCCTAGTGCCAAAACAACTCCACCTGGCTCATGAACTTCACATACCATCAGCTGTCCTGGCAGAGATCTAAGAAATCCTGTTTGGTCACCTGTGGTCCAATGCCCGTTGGGAACAGTAATGGAATCAAGCCGCTTAAACACCCAAACAAATCTAACATGGAGCTGCTCACTCAAGGCACTCAAATCTCCACAGCCAAATACATGTTCACCGACCAAGCCATTTCCCGCTGCCATGGAAACCAAGTGCTCTGGCAGCACACATATGGAACAGAGGATGTGACACAAACAGAACAGATTTTGGTGGTGAATGCAACTGCCCGAAGCAGCAGCACAGCTCTTCCAGTGCCAAAACAACTCCACCTGGCTCATCAACTTCACATACCATCAGATGTCCCGGCAGCTATCTAGGAAAATCTGTTTGGTCACTTCCGCTCCAATGCCTTTTGGTACCAGTGAGATGGAATCAAGCATGTTGAGCACCCACAAAAAACTAACATGCAGCTCCTCACTCAAGGCGTTCCAAACTCCACAGCCAAAGACAAGTTCATCATCCAAGCCATTTCTCGTTGCCATGGAAACCAAGTGCTCTGGCAGTACATATGTGGAACACTGAATGTGAAACCAAGGGAATTTAGGTTCTCTGAAGAATGACAACCACCCGAAGCAGCAGCTCAGCTCCTCCAGTGCCAAAAGAAATCCACCTGGCTCATGAACTTCACATACCATCAGCTGTTCTGGCAGCCCTCTAGGAAACCCTTTTTAGTCACGTTCGGTCAAATGCCCATGGGGACCAGTGTGATGGAATCAAGCAGCTTGAGCACACGAACAAAACTAACATGAAGCTCCTCACTCAAGGAGTCCAAAACCACACAGCAAAGACAAGTTCAGCGCCCAAGCTATTTCCCGTTGCCATGGAAACCAAGTGCTCTGGCAGCACATATGTCTGAAACTGTTTATGATAACTAAGAAAGGTAGTGTTGTGGTGAATGGCCACTGCCTGAGGCAGTAGCACAGCTCTTTCTGTGCCAAAACAACTCCACCTGGCTCATGAACTTCACATACCATCAGCTGTCCTGGCACCTATCTAGGAAACCCTGTTTGGTCACTTCCATTCCAATGCCCATTGGGTCAGTATGATGGAATCAAGCAGGTTGAGCACCCAAACAGAACACACATGGAGCTGCTCACTCAAGGCGCTCAAAACTCCACAGCTAAAGACAAGTTCAGCGACTAAGCCATTTCCCGTTGCCATGGAAACCAAGTGCTCTGGCAGCACATGCGTCTGCAAGTGGATATGACACCTATGGAAGGTAGTGTTGTGGTGAATGGCCACTGCGTGAAGCAGCAGCACAGCTTTTCCAGTGCCAATACAATTCCACCTGGCTCATCAACTTCACATACAATCTTCTGTCCTGGCAGCTATCTAGGAAACCCTGTTTGGTCACTTGCGGTCAAATGCCCATTGGGCCAGTGTGATGGAATCAAGCATGTTGAGCACCCAAACACAACTAACATGGAGCTCCTCACTCAAGGTGCTCAAAACTCCACAGTCAAAGACAAGTTCAGCACCGAAGCAATTTCCTGTTGCCATGGAAAAAAAGTGCTCTAGCAAAACATATGTGTGTAAGTGTATATGACACCTAAGGAAGGTAGTGTGACAGTGATTTTCAACTGTCCGAAGCAGCAGCACAGCTCTTCCAGTGCCGAAATAATTCCACCTGGCTCATGAACTTCACATACCATCCGCTGTTCTGGCAGCTATCTAGGAAACCCTGTTTGCTCACTTGTGATCCAAATGCCGTTTGAGACCAGTGTGATTTAAACAAGTAGGATGATCACACACACAAAACTAACATGGAGATCCTCACTGAAGGCACTCAAAACTCCACAGCCAAAGACAAGCTCAGCGCCTAAACCATTTCCCGCTGCCGTGGAAACCAAGTGCTCTGGCTGCACAGATGGGGAACAGTGGATGTGACACCTACAGAACACAGTGTGGTGGTGAAGGGCCACTGCCCGAAGCAGCAGCACAGCTCTTCCAGTGCCAAAACAACTCCACCTGGCTCATCAACTTCACATACCATCAGCTGTCCCGGCAGCTATCTAGGAAACCCTGTTTGGTCACTTGCGGTCAAATGCCCGTTGGGACCAGTGTGATGGAATCAAGCATGTTGAGCACCCTAACACAACTAACATGGAGCTCCTCACTCAATGCGCTCAAAACTCCACAGCCAAAGACAAGGTCAGCGCCCTAGCCATTTCCCGTAGCCATGGAAAAAAAGTGCTCTGGCAACACATATGTGTGTAAGTGGATATGACACCTAAGGAAGGTAGTGTGGTGGTGATTATCAACTCTCCGAAGCTGCAGCACAGCTCTTCCAGTGCCAAAATAACTCCACCTGGCTCATGAACTTCATATACCATCAGCTGTTCTGTCAGATATCTAGGAAACCCTTTTTGGTCACTTGCGATCCAAATGCCGTTTGAGACCAGTGTGATTTAAACAAGAAGGATGATCACACACACAAAACTAACATGGAGCTCCTCACTCAAGGCACTCAAAACTCCACAGCCAAAGACAAGCTCAGCGCCCAAGTCATTTCCCGCTGCCATGGAAACGAAGTGCTCTGGCAGCACATATGTGGAACAGTGGATATGACACCTACAGAACACAGTGTGGTGGTGAATGGCCACTGCCTGAAGCAGCAGCACAGCCTTTCCAGTGCCGCAACAACTCCACCTGGCTCATGAACTTCACATACCATCAGCCGTCCTGGCAGCTATCCAGAAAACCCTGTTTGGTCACTTTCATTTCAATGCCCATTGGGTCAGTGTGATTGAATCAAGCAGCTTGAGCACCCAAACAAAAAATAACATGGAGCTGCTCACTCAAGGCGCTCAAAACTCCACAGCCAAAGACTAGTTCAGCGCCCATGCCATTTCCCCCAGCCATGGAAACCAAGTGCTCTGGCAGCACATATGTGGAACAGTGGATATGACACCTACGGAAAGTAGTGTGGTGGTGAATGGCAACTGCCCAAAGCAGCATCACAACTCTACCCGTGCAAAACAACTCCACCTGGCTCATGAACTTCACTTGCCATCATCTGTCTTTGCAGCTATCTAGGAAACCCTGTCTGGTCACTTCCGCTCCACTTCCCATTGAGTCCAGTGTGATGGAATCAAGCATGTTGAAGACTCAAACACAACTAACATGGAGCTCTTCACTCAAGGCGCTCAAAACTTCACAGCCAAAGAGAAGTTCAGCGTCCAAGCCATTTCCCCAAGCCATGTAAACCAAGTGCTCTGGCAGCAGATGCATCTCTAAGTGGATATGACACTAAGGGAAGGTAGTGTGGAGGTGAATGGCCACTGCCCGAAACAGCAGCACAGCTCTTCCAGTGCCAAAACAACTCCACCTGGCTCATGAACTTCACATACCATCAGTTGTCCTGGCAGCTATCTAGGAAACCCTGTTTGGTCAGTTGAGGTCCAATGCCGAAGGAACCCAGGGTGATTTAAATAATCAGGATGATCACAGACAAAAACTAACATGTTGCTCCTCACTCAAGGTGCTCAAAACTCCACAGTCAAGGACAAATTCAGCGCCTAAGCCATTTCTCGCTGCCATGGAAACCAAGTGCTCTGGCAACACATATGTGGAACAGTGGATGTGACACGTACAGAACACAGTGTGGTGGTGAATGGCCACTGCCTGAAGCAGCAGCACAGCTCTTCCAGTGCCAAAACAACTCCACCTGGCTCATGAACTTCACATACCATCAGCTGTCCTGGCAGCTATCTAGGAAACGCTGTTTGGTCACTTGCGGTCCAATGACTATTGGGCCCAGTGTGATGGAATTAAAACCTTGAGCACCCAAACCAATCTAAGATGGAGCTTCTCACTCAAGGCACTCAAAACTGCATCACCAATGAGAAGTTCATCGCCCATGACATTTCCCGTTGCCATGGAAACCAAGTGCTATGGCAGCACATATGTATAACGGTGAATATGACACCTATGGAAGGTAGTGCGTTGGTGAATGGCCACTGCCCGAAGCAGCAACACAGCCCTTTCCGTGCCAACACAACTCCACCTGGCTCATGAACTTCAGATACCATCAGCTGTCCTGGCAGCTATCTCAGAAAACCTGTTTGATCACCTGCGGTCCAATGCACGTTGGGCCCAGTTATAGAATCAAGCAGCTTTAGCACCCAAACACAACTAACATGGAGCTCCTCACTCAAGGCGTTCAAAACTCCACAGCAAAGACCAGTTCAGGGCCAAGCTATTTCCCGTTGCCATGGAAACCAAGTTCTCTGGCAGCAAATATGTGTGTAAGTGGATATGACACCTAAGGAAGTTAGTGTGGTGGTGCATGGCCACTGCCCAATGCAGCAGCACAGCTCTTCCAGTGCCAAAACAACTTCACCTGGCTCATGAACTTCACATACCATCAGCTGTCCTGGCAGCTATCTAGGACACGCTGGTTGGTCACTTCCACTCCAACGCCCTTTGAGACCAGGGGGATGGAAACATCCAGGTTAAGCACCCACACAAAACTAACATGGAGCTCCTCACTCAAGGCGCTCGCAACTCCAAGCCAAAGACAAGTTCAGCGCCCAAGCCATTTCCAGTTGACATGGAAACCAAGTGCTCTGGCAGCATATATATCTCTCAGTGGATATGACACCTAGGGCAGGAGGTTGGTGGTAAATGGCCACTGCCCGAAGCAGCAGCTCAGCTCTTCCAGTGCCAAAACAAATCCACCTGGCTCATGAACTTCACATACCATCAGCTGTCCTGGCACCTATCTAGGAAACCCTGTTAGGTCACTTGCACTCCAATTCCCATTGAGTCCAGGAGGATGGAATCAAGCAGGTTGAGCACCCTAACACAACTAACATGGAGCTCCTCCCTCAAGGCGCTCAAAACTCCACAGCCAAAGACAAGTTTAAAGCCTAAGCCATTTCCCATTGGCATGGAAACCAAGTGCTCTGGCAGCACATCTGTGGAACAGTGGATATGACACCTATGGAAGGTAGTGTCTTGGTGAATGGCAACTGTCCGAAGCAGTAGCACAGCGCTTCCAGTGCCAAAACAACGCCACCTGGCTCATGAACTTCACATACTATCAGCTGTCCTGCCAGCTATCTAGAAAACCCTGTTTGGACACTTGCGGTCCAAATGTACATGGACCCAGTGTGATTTAAACAAGCAGGATGATCAAACACACACAACTAACATGGAGCTCCTCACTCAAGATGCTCAAAACTCCACAGCCAAAGACAAGTTCAGCGCCCAAGCCATTTCCCGTTGCCATGGAAACCAACTGATCTGGCAGCATGTATGTGGAACAGTGGATGTGACACATACAGAAAACAGTGTGGTGATGAATGGCACATGACCGAAGCAGCAGCAAAGCTCTTGCAATGCCAAAACAACTACATCTGGCTCATTAACTTCACATACCATCAGCTGTCCAGGCAGCTATCTAGGAAACCCTGTTTGGTCACTTGTGGTCCAATGAGCATTGAGCCCAGTGGGATGGAACACTGAAAGTGACAAAAGGGAATGTAGCTTCTCTGATGAATGACCACTGCCGGAAGCAGCAACACAGCTCTTCCTGTGCCAAAACAACTCCCCCTGGTTCATGACCTTCACATACAATCAGCTGTCCTGGCAGCTATCTAGGAAACCCTGTTTGGTCATTTGTGGTCCAAATGCCCATTGAGCTCAAGGTGATTTAAACAAGCAGGATGATCACAAAAACACAGCTAACATAAGCTCTTCACACAAGGCGCACAAAACTCCACAGCCAAAGACAAGTTCAGCGTCAAGCCATTGCCCGTTGCCATGGAAACCAAGTGCTCTGGCAGCATTTATGTCTGTAAGTGGATATGTCACCTAGGGAAAGTAGTTTGGTGGTGAAAGGCCACTCTGTGAAGTAGCAGCACAGCTCTTCCAGTGCCACAACAACTCCACCTGGCTCATCAACTTCACATACCATTAGCTGTCCTGGCAGCTATCTAGGAAACACTGTTTGGTCACTTGCGGTCCAATGCCCATTGAGCCCAGTGTGATGGATTCCACCAGGTTGAGCACCCACACACAGCTAACATGGAGCTCCTCACGCATGGCGCTCAAAACCCCACAACCAAAGACAAGTTCAACGCCCAAGCCATTTCCTGTTGCCATGAAAACCAATTGCTCCGTCAGCACATACGTGGAACATTTGATGTGAAACATAGAGAAGACAGTGCGGTGGTGAATGGCAACTGTCCGAAGCAGTAGCACAGCGCTTCCAGTGCCAAAACAACTCCACCTGGCTCATCAACTTCACATACCATCAGCTGTCCTGGCAGCTTTCTAGGAAACCCTGCTTGGACACTTGTAGTCCAAATTCCCATGGAGCCCAGTCTGATTTAAACAAGCGGAATGATCACACACAACTATCTTGGAGCTCCTCACTCAAGACGCTCAAAACTCCACAGCCAAAGACAAGTTCAGTGCCTAGGCCATTTCCTGCTGCCATGGAAACCAAGTGCTTTGGCAGCACATATGTGGAACAGTGGATGTGACACATTGAGAACACAGTGTGGTGGTGAATGGCCACTGCCCGAAGCAGCAGCACAGCTCTTCCAGTGCCAAAACAACTCCACCTGGCTCATCAAATTCACATACCATCAGTTGTCCTGGCAGCTATCTAGGAAACCCTGTTTTGTCACTTGCGGTCCAAATGCCCATTGTGGCAAGTGTGATAGAAACAAGCAGCTTGAGCACCCAGAAAAAACTAAAATGGAGCTCCTCACTAAGGGCACTCAAAACTCCACAGCCAAAGAGAAGTTCAGCCCCAAAGACATTTCCCGCTGCAATGGAAACCAAGTGCTCTGGCAGCACATATGTGGAACACTGAATGTGACACCAAGGCAATGTAGGTTCTCTGAAGAATGACAACTCCCCGAAGCAGCAGTACAGCTCTTCTAGTGCCAAAAGAAATCCACCTGGCTCATGAACTTCAAATACAATCAGCTGTCCTGGCAGCTATCTAGGAAACCCTTTTTAGTTACGTCTGGTCAAATGCCCATTGGGCCCAGTGTGATGGAATCAAGCAGCTTGAGCATACGAACAAAACTAACATGGAACTGCTCACTCAAGGCGCTCGAAACTCCATTGCCAAAGACAATTTCATCCCCCAAACCATTTCCCGTAGCCAATGAAACTAAGTGCTCTGGCAGCACATATGTGTGTAAGTGAATATGACACCTAAGGAATAGTAGTGTGATGGTGAATGGCAACTGCCCGAAGCAGCAACACAGCTCTTCCACTGCCAAAACAATTCCACCTGGCTCATCAACTATACATAAAATCAGCTGCCCTGGCAGTTATCTAGGAAACCCTGTTTGGTCACTTCCACTCCAATGTCCATGGAGCCAATGTGATAGAAACAAGCAGCTTGAGCACCCACACAAAACTAACATGTTGCTCTTCAATTAAGGCGCTCAAAATTCCACAGCCAAAGACAAGTTCATCGCCCTAGCCATTTTCCATAAAAATGGAAAGCACGTGCTCTGCCAGCACATAGGTGGAACAGAGGATATGACACCTATGACAGGTAGGGTGGTGGTGAATGGCCACTGCCTGAAGCAGCAGCACAGCTCTTCCAGTGCTAAAAAACTCCAACTGCCTCATGAACTTCATATACCATCAACTGTCCTGGCGGCTATCTAGGAAACTCTGTTTGGTCACTTGTGGTCCACGGCCCTTTGAGCCCAGAGTGATGGAATTAAGCAGGTTGAGCACCCAAACACAACTAACATGGAGCACCTCATTCAAGGTGCTCAAAACTCCACAGAAAGGACAAGTTCAGCGCCCAAGCCATTTTCCCTCGCCATGGAAACCAAGTGCTCTGGAAGCACATATGTCTGTAAGTGGATATGACACCTAGGGAAGGTAGTGTGGTGCTGAATGGCCACTGCCCGAAGCAGCAGCACAGCTCTTCCAGTGCCAAAACAACTCCACCTGGCTCATGAACTTCACATACCATCAGCTGTCCCAGCAGCTATCTAGGAAACCCTGTTTGGTCACTTGCGGTCCAATGCAAATTGAGACCATGGGGAAGGAATCAAGCATATTGAGCACCCAGACAAAACTACCATGTAGGTCCTCACTCAAGGCGCTCAAAACTCCACAGCCAAAGACAAGTTCAGTGCCTAAGCCATTTCCCGTTGTCATGGAAACCAAGTGCTCTGGCAGCACATAAGTCTGTGTGAGGATATGACACCTAGGGAAGGTAGTGTGGTGGTGAATTTCAACTGTCCGAAGCAGCAGCACAGCTCCTTTAGTGCCAAAACAACTCCAACTGCCTCATGAACTTCACATACCATCAGCTGTCCTGGCAGCTATATAGTAAACCCTGATTGGTCAGTTACAATCCAATGCCCATTGAGACCTCAGGGAGGGAATTAAGCATATTGAGCACCCAGACAAAACTACCATGTAGCTCCTCACTGAAGGCGCTCAAAACTCCACAGCCAAAGACTATTTCAGCGCCCAAGCCATTTCCCGTTGCTTTGGAGACCAAGTGCTCTGGCAGCACATACGTCTGTACGTGGATATGACACCAAGGGAACGTAGTGTGTTGGTGAATCCCCACTGCCGGAAGCAGCAGCACAGCTCCTCCAGTGTCAAAACAACTCCACCTTGCTCATGAACTTCACGTACCTTCAGCAGTGCTGGCAGCTATCTAGGAAACCCTGTTTGGTCACTTGCGGTCCCAATACATATGGAGCCCACTGTGATGGAAATAACCAAGTTGAGCAACCACACACACACAACTAACATGGAGCTCCTCACTCAAGGCGCTCAAAACTCTACAGCCATCCACAAGTTCAGAACCGAGCCATTTCCCGTTGCCATGGAAACCAAGTTCTCTGGCAACACATACGTCTGAAAGTGCATATGACACCTATGGAAGATATTGCTGTGGTGAATGACCACAGCCCGAAGCAGCAGCACAGCTCCTCCAGTGCTAAAACAACTACACCTGGCTCATGAACTTCACATATCATCAGCTGTCCTGGCAGCTATCTAGGAAACCCTGTTTGGTCACTTCCGCTGCAAATGCCAATGGAGCCCAGAGTGATTTAAACAAGCAGGATGATCACACACACAATACTAATATGGAGCTCCTCACTCCAGGTGCTGAAAAGTCCACAGCCAAAGACAAGTTCATCGCCTAATCCAATTCCCATGCCATGGAAACCAAGTGCTCTGGCAGCACATATGTGGAACAGTGGATATGACACCTAAGGAAGGTAGTGTGGTGGTGAGTTTCAACTGTCCTAAGCAGCAGCATACCTCTTGCAGTGCCAAAACAACTCCTTCTGATCATGACCATCCCATACCATCACCTGTCCTAGCAGCTATCTAGGAAAACCTGTTTGATCCCTTGTGCTCCAAATGCCCATGGAGCCCAGTGTGATTTAAACATGCAGGATGATCACACACACACAACTAACATGGAGCTCCTGATTCAAGGCGCACAAAACTCCACTGTCAAAGACAAGTTCAGCGCAAAAGCCATTTTCCGTTGCCATGGAAACCAAGTGCTCAGGCAACACATATGTCTCTAAATCGATATGACACCTAAGGGAAGGTAGTGTGATGGTGAATGGCCAGTGCCCAAAGCAGCAGCACAGCTCCTCCAGTGCCAAAACAACTCCAACTGCCTCATGAACTTCACATACCATCAGCTGTCCTGGCAGGTATGTAGCAAACCCTGATTGGTCAGTTACAGTCCAATGCCCATTGAGACCACGGGGAGGGAATCAATCACATTGAGCACCCCGATAATACTACCATGTAGCTCCTCACTAAGGGCACTCAAAACTCCACAGCCAAAGACTATTTCAGCGCCCAAGCCATTTCCCGTTGTCATGGAATAAAAGAGCTCTGGCAGCACATATGTCTGTACGTGGATATGACACCAAGGGAAGGTAGTGTGGTGGTGAATGGCCAGTGCCCGAAGCAGCAGCACAGCTCCTCCAGTGCCAAAACAACTCCACCTGGCTCATCAACTTCACGTACCTTCAGCAGTCCTGGCAGCTATCTAGGAAACCCTGTTTGGTCAGTTCCGCTCCAATGCCCGTTGGACCCAGTGTGATGGAATCAAGCAGGTTGAGCACCCAAACAAAACTAACATGGCCTGCTCCTGATTCAAGGTACTCAAAGCTCCACAGCCAAAGACAAGTTCAGTGCCCAAGCCATTTCCCGTTGCCATGGTAACCAAGTGCTCTTGCAGCACATACATCTCTAAGTGGATATGACACTTAGGAAGGTAGTGTGGTGGTGGATTTCAAATCTACGAAGGAGCAGCACAGCTCTTCCAGTGCCAATACAACTCCATCAGGCTCGTGAACTTCACAAAGCATCACCTGTCCTAACAGCTATCTAGGAAACCCTGTTTGGTCACTTCTGCTCCAAATGCCAATTGAGCCTCGTGGGGTGGAATCAAGCATATTGAGCACCCACACAAAACTAATATCTTGCTCCTCACTCAAGGCGCTCAAAACTTCACAGCCAAAGACAAGTTCAGAGCACAAGCCATTTCCCGTTGCCATGGAAACCAATGCTCTGGCAGCACATATGTCTCTAAGTGGATATGACACATAAGGAAGGTAGTGTGGTGGTGAATGGCCACTGCTCGAAGCAGCAGCACAGCTCTCCTAGTGCCAAAACAACTCCACCTGGCTCATGAACTTCACATACCATCAGCTGTCCTGGCAGAGATCTAAGAAATCCTGTTTGGTCACCTGTGGTCCAATGCCCGTTGGGAACAGTAATGGAATCAAGCCGCTTAAACACCCAAAAAAATCTAACATGGAGCTGCTCACTCAAGGCACTCAAATCTCCACAGCCAAATACATGTTCACCGACCAAGCCATTTCCCGCTGCCATGGAAACCAAGTGCTCTGGCAGCACACATATGGAACAGAGGATGTGACACAAACAGAACAGATTTTGGTGGTGAATGCAACTGCCCGAAGCAGCAGCACAGCTCTTCCAGTGCCAAAACAACTCCACCTGGCTCATGAACTTCACATACCATCAGATGTCCCGGCAGCTATCTAGGAAAATCTGTTTGGTCACTTCCGCTCCAATGCCTTTTGGTAGCAGTGAGATGGAATCAAGCATGTTGAGCACCCACAAAAAACTAACATGCAGCTCCTCACTCAAGGCGTTCCAAACTCCACAGCCAAAGACAAGTTCATCATCCAAGCCATTTCTCGTTGCCATGGAAACCAAGTGCTCTGGCAGTACATATGTGGAACACTGAATGTGAAACCAAGGGAATTTAGGTTCTCTGAAGAATGACAACCACCCGAAGCAGCAGCTCAGCTCCTCCAGTGCCAAAAGAAATCCACCTGGCTCATGAACTTCACATACCATCAGCTGTTCTGGCAGCCCTCTAGGAAACCCTTTTTAGTCACGTTCGGTCAAATGCCCATGGGGACCAGTGTGATGGAATCAAGCAGCTTGAGCACACGAACAAAACTAACATGAAGCTCCTCACTCAAGGCGTCCAAAACCACACAGCAAAGACAAGTTCAGCGCCCAAGCTATTTCTCGTTGCCATGGAAACCAAGTGCTCTGGCAGCACATATGTCTGAAACTGTTTATGATAACTAAGAAAGGTAGTGTTGTGGTGAATGGCCACTGCCTGAAGCAGTAGCACAGCTCTTTCTGTGCCAAAACAACTCCACCTGGCTCATGAACTTCACATACCATCAGCTGTCCTGGCACCTATCTAGGAAACCCTGTTTGGTCACTTCCATTCCAATGCCCATTGGGTCAGTATGATGGAATCAAGCAGCTTGAGCACCCAAACAGAACAAACATGGAGCTGCTCACTCAAGGCGCTCAAAGCTCCACAGCCAAAGACAAGTTCAGCGACTAAGCCATTTCCCGTTACCATGGAAACCAAGTGCTCTGGCAGCACATGCGTCTGCAAGTGGATATGACACCTATGGAAGGTAGTGTTGTGGTGAATGGCCACTGCCTGAAGCAGCAGCACAGCTTTTCCAGTGCCAATACAATTCCACCTGGCTCATCAACTTCACATACAATCTTCTGTCCTGGCAGCTATCTAGGAAACCCTGTTTGGTCACTTGCGGTCAAATGCCCGTTGGGCCAGTGTGATGGAATCAAGCATGTTGAGCACCCAAACACAACTAACATGGAGCTCCTCACTCAAGGTGCTCAAAACTCCACAGTCAAAGACAAGTTCAGCACCGAAGCAATTTCCTGTTGCCATGGAAAAAAAGTGCTCTAGCAAAACATATGTGTGTAAGTGTATATGACACCTAAGGAAGGTAGTGTGGCAGTGATTTTCAACTGTCCGAAGCAGCAGCACAGCTCTTCCAGTGCCGAAATAATTCCACCTGGCTCATGAACTTCACATACCATCCGCTGTTCTGGCAGATATCTAGGAAACCCTTTTTGGTCACTTGCGATCCAAATGCCGTTTGAGACCAGTGTGATTTAAACAAGAAGGATGATCACACACACAAAACTAACATGGAGCTCCTTACTCAAGGCACTCAAAACTCCACAGCCAAAGACAAGCTCAGCGCCTAAACCATTTCCCGCTGCCGTGGAAACCAAGTGCTCTGGCTGCACAGATGTGGAACAGTGGATGTGACACCTACAGAACACAGTGTGGTGGTGAAGGGCCACTGCCCGAAGCAGCAGTACAGCTCTTGAATTGCCAAAACAACTCCACCTGGCTCATCAACTTCACATACCATCAGCTGTCCCGGCAGCTATCTAGGAAACCCTGTTTGGTCACTTGGGGTCAAATGCCCGTTGGGACCAGTGTGATGGAATCAAGCATGTTGAGCACCCAAACACAACTAACATGGAGCTCCTCACTCAATGCGCTCAAAACTCCACAGCCAAAGACAAGGTCAGTGCCCTAGCCATTTCCCGTAGCCATGGAAAAAAAGTGCTCTGGCAACACATATGTGTGTAAGTGGATATGACACCTAAGGAAGGTAGTGTGGTTGTGATTATCAACTCTCCGAAGCTGCAGCACAGCTCTTCCAGTGCCAAAATAACTCCACCTGGCTCATGAACTTCATATACCATCAGCTGTTCTGTCAGATATCTAGGAAACCCTTTTTGGTCACTTGCGATCCAAATGCCGTTTGAGACCAGTGTGATTTAAACAAGAAGGATGATCACACACACAAAACTAACATGGAGCTCCTCACTCAAGGCACTCAAAACTCCACAGCCAAAGACAAGCTCAGCGCCCAAGTCATTTCCCGCTGCCATGGAAATGAAGTGCTCTGGCAGCACATATGTGGAACAGTGGATATGACACCTACAGAACACAGTGTGGTGGTGAATGGCCACTGCCTGAAGCAGCAGCACAGCCTTTCCAGTGCCACAACAACCCCACCTGGCTCATGAACTTCACATACCATCAGCTGTCCTGGCAGCTATCTAGGAAACCCTGTTTGGTCACTTTCATTCCAATGCCCATTGGGTCAGTGTGATTGAATCAAGCAGCTTGAGCACCCAAACAAAAAATAACATGGAGCTGCTCACTCAAGGCGCTCAAAACTCCACAGCCAAAGACTAGTTCAGCGCCCATGCCATTTCCCCCAGCCATGGAAACCAAGTGCTCTGGCAGCACATATGTGGAACAGTGGATATGACACCTACGGAAAGTAGTGTGGTGGTGAATGGCAACTGCCCGAAGCAGCAGCACAGCTCTTCTAGTGACAAAACAACTCCACCTGCCCTATGAACTTCACATACAGTCCTCTGTCCTGGCAGCTATCTAGGAAACCCTGTTTTGTCACTTCTGGTCCCATACACATTGAGCCCAGTGGGATGGAAGCAAGCAACTTGAGCACCCACACAAAACAAACATGGAGCTCCTCACTCAAGTCATTCATCAGTGCCCAAGCCATTTCCCGCTGCCATGGAAACCAAGTGCTCTGGCAGCACATATGTCTGAAAATGCATATGACACCTATGGAACACTGTGTGGTGGTGAATGGCAACTTCCCGAAGCAGCAGCACAGCTCTTCCAGTGCCAAAACAACTCCACCTGCCCTATCAACTTCACATACCATCAGCTGTCCTGGCAGCTATCTAGGAAACCCTGTTAGGTCACTTCCGGTCCCATGCCCACTGAGCCCAGTGGGATGGAATCAAGCAGCTTGAGCACCCGCACAAAACTCATATGGAGCTCCTCACTCAAGGTGCTCAAAACTTTGCAGCCAAAGACAAGTTCAGTGCCCAAGCCATTTCCCGCTGCCATGGAAACTAAGCGCTCTGGCAGCACATATGTCTGAAAGTGGATATGAAACCTAAGGAAGGGAGTGTGGTGGTGAATTGCAACTGCCCGAAGCAGCAGCACAGCTCTTCCACTGCCAAAACAACTCCAATTGCCTCATGAACTTCACATACCATCAGCTCTTCTGACAGCAATGTTGAAAACCCTGTTGGGTCACTTCCAGTCCCATGCCCATTGAGCCCAGTGGGATGGAATCAAGCAGCTTGAGCACCCACACAAAACGAACATGGAGCTCCTCACTCAAGGCGCTCAAAACTCCACAGCCAAGGACAAGTTCAGTGCCCAAGCCATTTCCCGCTGCCATGGAAACCAAGTGCTCTGGCAGCACATATGTCTGAAAGTGCATATGACACCTAGGGAAGGGAGTGTGCTGGTGAATGGCAACTGCCCAAAGCAGCAGCCCAGCTCTTCCAATGCCAAAACAACTCCACCTGCCTCATGAACTTCACATACCGTCCTCTGTCCTGGCAGTTATCTAGGAAACCCTGTTGGGTCACTTCCGGACCCATGCCCATTGAGCCCAGTATGCACGTTGGGCCCAGTTATAGAATCAAGTAGCTTTAGCACCCAAACACAACTAACATGGAGCTCCTCACTCAAGGCGTTCAAAACTCCACAGCAAAGACCAGTTCAGGGCCAAGCTATTTCCCGTTGCCATGGAAACCAAGTTCTCTGGCAGCAAATATGTGTGTAAGTGGATATGACACCTAAGGAAGTTAGTGTGGTGGTGCATGGCCACTGCCCAATGCAGCAGCACAGCTCTTCCAGTGCCAAAACAACTTCACCTGGCTCATGAACTTCACATACCATCAGCTGTCCTGGCAGCTATCTAGGACACCCTGGTTGGTCACTTCCACTCCAACGCCCTTTGAGACCAGGGGGATGGAAACATCCAGGTTAAGCACCCACACAAAACTAACATGGAGCTCCTCACTCAAGGCGCTCGCAACTCCAAGCCAAAGACAAGTTCAGCGCCAAAGCCATTTCCAGTTGACATGGAAACCAAGTGCTCTGGCAGCATATATATCTCTCAGTGGATATGACACCTAGGGCAGGAGGTTGGTGGTAAATGGCCACTGCCCGAAGCAGCAGCTCAGCTCTTCCAGTGCCAAAACAAATCCACCTGGCTCATGAACTTCACATACCATCAGCTGTCCTGGCACCTATCTAGGAAACCCTGTTAGGTCACTTGCGCTCCAATTCCCATTGAGTCCAGGAGGATGGAATCAAGCAGGTTGAGCACCCTAACACAACTAACATGGAGCTCCTCCCTCAAGGCGCTCAAAACTCCACAGCCAAAGACAAGTTTAAAGCCTAAGCCATTTCCCATTGGCATGGAAACCAAGTGCTCTGGCAGCACATCTGTGGAACAGTGGATATGACACCTATGGAAGGTAGTGTCTTGGTGAATGGCCACTGCCTAATGCAGCAGCACAGCTCTTCCAGTGCCAAAACAACTCCACCTGGCTCATGAACTTCACATACCATCAGCTGTCCTGCCAGCTATCTAGGAAACCCTGTTTGGACACTTGCGGTCCAAATGTACATGGACCCAGTGTGATTTAAACAAGCAGGATGATCAAACACACACAACTAACATGGAGCTCCTCACTCAAGATGCTCAAAACTCCATAGCCAAAGACAAGTTCAGCGCCCAAGCCATTTCCCGTTGCCATGGAAACCAAGTGATCTGGCAGCATGTATGTGGAACAGTGGATGTGACACATACAGAAAACAGTGTGGTGAGGAATGGCACATGACCGAAGCAGCAGCACAGCTCTTGCAATGCCAAAACAACTACATCTGGCTCATTAACTTCACATACCATCAGCTGTCAAGGCAGCTATCTAGGAAACCCTGTTTGGTCACTTGCGGTCCAATGAGCATTGAGCCCAGTGGGATGGAACACTGAAAGTGACAAAAGGGAATGTAGGTTCTCTGATGAATGACCACTGCCGGAAGCAGCAACACAGCTCTTCCTGTGCCAAAACAACTCCCCCTGGTTCATGACCTTCACATACAATCAGCTGTCCTGGCAGCTATCTAGGAAACCCTGTTTGGTCATTTGTGGTCCAAATGCCCATTGAGCTCAAGGTGATTTAAACAAGCAGGATGATCACAAACACACAGCTAACATAAGCTCTTCACACAAGGCGCACAAAACTCCACAGCCAAAGACAAGTTCAGCGTCAAGCCATTGCCCGTTGCCATGGAAACCAAGTGCTCTGGCAGCATATATGCCTGTAAGTGGATATGACACCTAGGGAAAGTAGTTTGGTGGTGAAAGGCCACTCTGTGAAGTAGCAGCACAGCTCTTCCAGTGCCACAACAACTCCACCTGGCTCATCAACTTCACATACCATTAGCTGTCCTGGCAGCTATCTAGGAAACACTGTTTGGTCACTTGCGGTCCAATGCCCATTGAGCCCAGTGTGATGGATTCCACCAGGTTGAGCACCCACACACAGCTAACATGGAGCTCCTCACGCATGGCGCTCAAAACCCCACAACCAAAGACAAGTTCAACGCCCAAGCCATTTCCTGTTGCCATGAAAACCAATTGCTCCGTCAGCACATACGTGGAACATTTGATGTGAAACATAGAGAAGACAGTGCGGTGGTGAATGGCAACTGTCCGAAGCAGTAGCACAGCGCTTCCAGTGCCAAAACAACTCCACCTGGCTCATCAACTTCACATACCATCAGCTGTCCTGGCAGCTTTCAGGAAACCCTGCTTGGACACTTGTAGTCCAAATGCCCATGGAGCCCAGTCTGATTTAAACAAGCGGAATGATCACACACAACTATCTTGGAGCTCCTCACTCAAGACGCTCAAAACTCCACAGCCAAAGACAAGTTCAGTGCCTAGGCCATTTCCTGCTGCCATGGAAACCAAGTGCTTTGGCAGCACATATGTGGAACAGTGGATGTGACACATTGAGAACACAGTGTGGTGGTGAATGGCCACTGCCCGAAGCAGCAGCACAGCTCTTCCAGTGCCAAAACAACTCCACCTGGCTCATCAAATTCACATACCATCAGCTGTCCTGGCAGCTATCTAGGATACACTGTTTGGTCACTTGCGGTCCAAATGCCCATGGAGCCCAGTGTGATTTAAACAAGCAGGATGATCAACCACACACAATTAACATGGAACTCCTCACTCAAGGCGCTCAAAACTCCACAGCCAAAGACAAGTTAAGCACCCAAGGCGTTTCTCTTTGCCATGGAAACCAAGTGCTCTAGCACCACATTTGTGGAACAGTGGATGTAACAAATACAGAACAGAGATTGGTGGTGAAAGGTCACTGCCCGAAGCAGCAACACAGCTCTTCCAGTGCCAAAACAATTCCATCTGCTCATGAACTTCAAATATATCACTTGCCTAGCAGCTATCTAGGAAAGCCTGTTTGGTCACCTGTGGTCCAAATGCCCATGGAGCACAGAGTGATTTAAACAAGCAGGATGATCACACACACACAACTACCATGTTGGTCCTCACTCAAGGCGCTCAAAACTCCACAGCCAAAGACAAGTTCAGTGCCTAAGCCATTACCCGTTGCCATGGAAACCAAGTCCTCCGGCAGCACATATGTGGAACAGTGGATATGACACCTAAGGAAGGTAGTGTGGTGTTGAATGGCCACTGCCCGAAGCAGCAGCACAGATCTTCCAGTGCCAAAACAACTCCACCTGGCTCATGAACTTCACATACCATCAGCTGTCCCAGCAGCTATCTAGGAAACCCTGTTTGGTCACTTGCGGTCCAATGCAAATTGAGACCATGGGGAAGGAATCAAGCATATTGAGCACCCAGACAAAACTACCATGTAGGTCCTCACTCAAGGCGCTCAAAACTCCACAGCCAAAGACAAGTTCAGTGCCTAAGCCATTTCCCGTTGTCATGGAAACCAAGTGCTCTGGCAGCACATAAGTCTGTATGAGGATATGACACCTAGGGAAGGTAGTGTGGTGGTGAATTTCAACTGTCCGAAGCAGCAGCACAGCTCCTTTAGTGCCAAAACAACTCCAACTGCCTCATGAACTTCACATACCATCAGCTGTCCTGGCAGCTATGTAGTAAACCCTGATTGGTCAGTTACAATCCAATGCCCATTGAGACCTCGGGGAGGGAATTAAGCATATTGAGCACCCAGACAAAACTACCATGTAGCTCCTCACTGAAGGCGCTCAAAACTCCACAGCCAAAGACTATTTCAGCGCCCAAGCCATTTCCCGTTGCTTTAGAGACCAAGTGCTCTGGCAGCACATACGTCTGTACGTGGATATGACACCAAGGGAACGTAGTGTGTTGGTGAATCCCCACTGCCGGAAGCAGCAGCACAGTTCCTCCAGTGTCAAAACAACTCCACCTTGCTCATGAACTTCACGTACCTTCAGCAGTGCTGACAGCTATCTAGGAAACCCTGTTTGGTCACTTGCGGTCCCAATACACATGGAGCCCAGTGTGATGGAAATAACCAAGTTGAGCAACCACACACACACAACTAACATGGAGCTCCTCACTCAAGGCGCTCAAAACTCTACAGCCATCCACAAGTTCAGAACCGAGCCATTTCCCGTTGCCATGGAAACCAAGTTCTCTGGCAGCACATACGTCTGAAAGTGCATATGACACCTATGGAAGATATTGCGGTGGTGAATGACCACAGCCCGAAGCAGCAGCACAGCTCCTCCAGTGCTGAAACAACTCCACCTGGCTCATGAACTTCACATATCATCAGCTGTCCTGGCAGCTATCTAGGAAACCCTGTTTGGTCACTTCCGCTCCAAATGCCAATGGAGCCCAGAGTGATTTAAACAAGCAGGATGATCACAAACACAATACTAATATGGAGCTCCTCACTCCAGGCGCTGAAAAGTCCACAGCCAAAGACAAGTTTAAAGCCTAATCCAATTCCCATGCCATGGAAACCAAGTGCTCTGGCAGCACATATGTGGAACAGTGGATATGACACCTAAGGAAGGTAGTGTGGTGGTGAGTTTCAACTGTCCTAAGCAGCAGCATACCTCTTGCAGTGCCAAAACAACTCCTTCTGATCATGACCATCCCATACCATCACCTGTCCTAGCAGCTATCTAGGAAAACCTGTTTGATCCCTTGTGCTCCAAATGCCCATGGAGCCCAGTGTGATTTAAACATGCAGGATGATCACACACACAACTAACATGGAGCTCCTGATTCAAGGCGCACAAAACTCCACTGTCAAAGACAAGTTCAGCGCAAAAGCCATTTCCCGTTGCCATGGAAACCAAGTGCTCAGGCAACACATATGTCTCTAAATCGATATGACACCTAAGGGAAGGTAGTGTGGTGGTGAATGGCCAGTGCCCAAAGCAGCAGCACAGCTCCTCCAGTGCCAAAACAACTCCAACTGCCTCATGAACTTCACATACCATCAGCTGTCCTGGCAGCTATGTAGTAAACCCTGATTGGTCAGTTACAGTCCAATGCCTATTGAGACCACGGGGAGGGAATCAATCACATTGAGCACCCCGATAATACTACCATGTAGCTCCTCACTAAGGGCACTCAAAACTCCACAGCCAAAGACTATTTCAGCGCCCAAGCCATTTCCCGTTGTCATGGAATAAAAGAGCTCTGGCAGCACATATGTCTGTACGTGGATATGACACCAAGGGAAGGTAGTGTGGTGGTGAATGGCCAGTGCCCGAAGCAGCAGCACAGCTCCTCCAGTGCCAAAACAACTCCACCTGGCTCATCAACTTCACGTACCTTCAGCAGTCCTGGCAGCTATCTAGGAAACCCTGTTTGGTCAGTTCCGCTCCAATGCCCGTTGGACCCAGTGTGATGGAATCAAGCAGGGTGAGCACCCAAACAAAACTAACATGGCCTGCTCCTGATTCAAGGCACTCAAAGCTCCACAGCCAAAGACAAGTTCAGTGCCCAAGCCATTTCCCGTTGCCATGGTAACCAAGTGCTCTTGCAGCACATACATCTCTAAGTGGATATGACACCTAGGAAGGTAGTGTGGTGGTGGATTTCAAATCTCCGAAGGAGCAGCACAGCTCTTCCAGTGCCAATACAACTCCATCAGGCTCGTGAACTTCACAAAGCATCACCTGTCCTAACAGCTATCTAGGAAACCCTGTTTCGTCACTTCTGCTCCAAATGCCAATTGAGCCCAGTGGGGTGGAATCAAGCATATTGAGCACCCACACAAACTAATATCTTGCTCCTCACTCAAGGCGCTCAAAACTTCACAGCCAAAGACAAGTTCAGAGCACAAGCCATTTCCCGTTGCCATGGAAACCAATGCTCTGGCAGCACATATGTCTCTAAGTGGATATGACACATAAGGAAGGTAGTGTGGTGGTGAATGGCCACTGCTCGAAGCAGCAGCACAACTCTCCTAGTGCCAAAACAACTCCACCTGGCTCATGAACTTCACATACCATCAGCTGTCCTGGCAGAGATCTAAGAAATCCTGTTTGGTCACCTGTGGTCCAATGCCCGTTGGGAACAGTAATGGAATCAAGCCGCTTAAACACCCAAACAAATCTAACATGGAGCTGCTCACTCAAGGCACTCAAATCTCCACAGCCAAATACATGTTCACCGACCAAGTCATTTCCCGCTGCCATGGAAACCAAGTTCTCTGGCAGCACACATATGGAACAGAGGATGTGACACAAACAGAACAGATTTTGGTGGTGAATGCAACTGCCCGAAGCAGCAGCACAGCTCTTCCAGTGCCAAAACAACTCCACCTGGCTCATCAACTTCACATACCATCAGATGTCCCGGCAGCTATCTAGGAAAATCTGTTTGGTCACTTCTGCTCCAATGCCTTTTGGTAGCAGTGAGATGGAATCAAGCATGTTGAGCACCCACAAAAAACTAACATGCAGCTCCTCACTCAAGGCGTTCCAAACTCCACAGCCAAAGACAAGTTCATCATCCAAGCCATTTCTCGTTGCCATGGAAACCAAGTGCTCTGGCAGTACATATGTGGAACACTGAATGTGAAACCAAGGGAATTTAGGTTCTCTGAAGAATGACAACCACCCGAAGCAGCAGCTCAGCTCCTCCAGTGCCAAAAGAAATCCACCTGGCTCATGAACTTCACATACCATCAGCTGTTCTGGCAGCCCTCTAGGAAACCCTTTTTAGTCACGTTCGGTCAAATGCCCATGGGGACCAGTGTGATGGAATCAAGCAGCTTGAGCACACGAACAAAACTAACATGAAGCTCCTCACTCAAGGCGACCAAAACTCCACAGCAAAGACCAGTTCAGGGCCAAGCTATTTCCCGTTGCCATGGAAACCAAGTGCTCTGGCAGCACATATGTCTGAAACTGTTTATGATAACTAAGAAAGGTAGTGTTGTGGTGAATGGCCACTGCTTGAAGCAGTAGCACAGCTCTTTCTGTGCCAAAACAACTCCACCTGGCTCATGAACTTCACATACCATCAGCTGTCCTGGCACCTATCTAGGAAACCCTGTTTGGTCACTTCCATTCCAATGCCCATTGGGTCAGTATGATGGAATCAAGCAGGTTGAGCACCCAAACAGAACAAACATGGAGCTGCTCACTCAAGGCGCTCAAAACTCCACAGCCAAAGACAAGTTCAGCGCCTAAGCCATTTCCCGTTACCATGGAAACCAAGTGCTCTGGCAGCACATGCGTCTGCAAGTGGATATGACACCTATGGAAGGTAGTGTTGTGGGGAATGGCCACTGCCTGAAGCAGCAGCACAGCTTTTCCAGTGACAATAAAATTCCACCTGGCTCATCAACTTCACATACAATCTTCTGTCCTGGCAGCTATCTAGGAAAACCTGTTTGGTCACTTGCGGTCAAATGCCCGTTGGGCCAGTGTGATGGAATCTAGCATGTTGAGCACCCAAACACAACTAACATAGAGCTCCTCACTCAAGGTGCTCAAAACTCCACAGTCAAAGAAAAGTTCAGCACCGAAGCAATTTCCTGTTGCCATGGAAAAAAAGTGCTCTAGCAAAACATATGTGTGTAAGTGTATATGACACCTAAGGAAGGTAGCTATCTAGGAAACCCTGTTTGGTCACTTGTGATCCAAATGCCGTTTGAGACCAGTGTGATTTAAACAAGTAGGATGATCACACACACAAAACTAACATGGAGATCCTCACTGAAGGCACTCAAAACTCCACAGCCAAAGACAAGCTCAGCGCCTAAACCATTTCCCGCTGCCGTGGAAACCAAGTGCTCTGGCTGCACAGATGTGGAACAGTGGATGTGACACCTACAGAACACAGTGTGGTGGTGAAGGGCCACTGCCCGAAGCAGCAGTACAGCTCTTGAATTGCCAAAACAACTCCACCTGGCTCATCAACTTCACATACCATCAGCTGTCCTGGCAGCTATCTAGGAAACCCTGTTTGGTCACTTGGGGTCAAATGCCCGTTGGGACCAGTGTGATGGAATCAAGCATGTTGAGGACCCAAACACAACTAACATGGAGCTCCTCACTCAATGCGCTCAAAACTCCACAGCCAAAGACAAGGTCAGCGCCCTAGCCATTTCCCGTAGCCATGGAAAAAAAGTGCTCTGGCAACACATATGTGTGTAAGTGGATATGACACCTAAGGAAGGTAGTGTGGTGGTGATTATCAACTCTCCGAAGCTGCAGCACAGCTCTTCCAGTGCCAAAATAACTCCACCTGGCTCATGAACTTCATATACCATCAGCTGTTCTGGCAGATATCTAGGAAACCCTTTTTGGTCACTTGCGATCCAAATGCCGTTTGAGACCAGTGTGATTTAAACAAGAAGGATGATCACACACACAAAACTAACATGGAGCTCCTCACTCAAGGCACTCAAAACTCCACAGCCAAAGACAAGCTCAGCGCCCAAGTCATTTCCCGCTACCATGGAAACCAAGTGCTCTGGCAGCACATATGTGGAACAGTGGATGTGACACCTACAGAACACAGTGTGGTGGTGAATGGCCACTGCCTGAAGCAGCAGCACAGCCTTTCCAGTGCCACAACAACCCCACCTGGCTCATGAACTTCACATACCATCAGCTGTCCTGGCAGCTATCTAGGAAACCCTGTTTGGTCACTTTCATTCCAATGCCCATTGGGTCAGTGTGATTGAATCAAGCAGCTTGAGCACCCAAACAAAAAATAACATGGAGCTGCTCACTCAAGGCGCTCAAAACTCCACAGCCAAAGACTAGTTCAGCGCCCATGCCATTTCCCCCAGCCATGGAAACCAAGTGCTCTGGCAGCACATATGTGGAACAGTGGATATGACACCTACGGAAAGTAGTGTGGTGGTGAATGGCAACTGCCCAAAGCAGCATCACAACTCTACCCGTGCAAAACAACTCCCCCTGGCTCATGAACTTCACATGCCATCATCTGTCTTTGCAGCTATCTAGGAAACCCTGTCTGGTCACTTCCGCTCCACTTCCCATTGAGTCCAGTGTGATGGAATCAAGCATGTTGAGGACTCAAACACAACTAACATGGAGCTCTTCACTCAAGGCGCTCAAAACTTCACAGCCAAAGAGAAGTTCAGCGTCCAAGCCATTTCCCCAAGCCATGGAAACCAAGTGCTCTGGCAGCAGATACATCTCTAAGTGGATATGACACTAAGGGAAGGTAGTGTAGAGGTGAATGGCCACTGCCGAAACAGCAGCACAGCTCTTCCAGTGCCAAAACAACTCCACCTGGCTCCTCAACTTCACATACCATCAGTTGTCCTGGCAGCTATCTAGGAAACCCTGTTTGGTCAGTTGAGGTCCAATGCCGAAGGAACCCAGGGTGATTTAAATAATCAGGATGATCACAGACAAAAACTAACATGTTGCTCCTCACTCAAGGTGCTCAAAACTCCACAGTCAAGGACAAATTCAGCGCCTAAGCCATTTCTCGCTGCCATGGAAACCAAGTGCTCTGGCAACACATATGTGGAACAGTGGATGTGACACCTACAGAACACAGTGTGGTGGTGAATGGCCACTGCCTGAAGCAGCAGCACAGCTCTTCCAGTGCCAGAAAAACTCCACCTGGCTCATGAACTTCACATACCATCTGCTGTCCTGACAGCTATCTAGGAAACCCTGTTTGATCACTTCCGCTCCAATGCCCATTGAGACCAGTGCGATGGACTCAAGCATGTTGACCACCAAAACACAACTAACATGTAGCTAGTCACTCAAGGCGCTCAAAACTCCACAGCCAAAGACAAGTTCATCGCCCAAGTCATTACATGTTGCCATGGAATCCAAGTGCTCTAGCAGCACATATTTCTGAAACTGGATACAATACCAAGGGAAGGTAGTTTGGTGGTGAATGGGCACTGCCCGAAGCAGCAGCACAGCTTTTCCAGTGCCAAAACAACTCCACCTGTCTCATGAATTTCACATACAATCTTCTGTACCAGCAGCTATCTAGGAAACACTCTTTGGTCACTTGCGGTCAAATGCCCGTTGGGCCAGTGTGATGAAATCAAGCATGTTGAGCACCCAAACACAACTAACATGGAGCTCCTCACTCAAGGCGCTCAAAACTCCACAGCCAAAGACAAGGTCAGCGCACAAGCTATTTCCTGTTGCCATGGAAAAAATGTGCTCTGGCAAAACATATGTGTGTAAGTGGATATGACAGCTAAGGAAGGTAGTGTGGCGGTGATTTTCAACTGTCCGAAGCAGCAGCACAGCTCTTCCAGTGCCAAAATAACTCCACCTGGCACATGAACTTCACATACCATCAGCCGTGCTGGCAGCTATCTAGGAAACCCTGTTTGGTCACTTGCGATCCAAATGCTCTTTGAGACCAGTGTGATTTAAACAAGTAGGATGATCACACACACAAAACTAACATGGAGATCCTCACTCAAGAGACTCAAAACTCCACAGCCAAAGACAAGCTCAGCGCCTTAGCCATTTTCCGCTGCCGTGGAAACCAAGTGCTCTGGCTGCACAGATATGGAACAGTGGATGTGACACCTACAAACACAGTGTGGTGGTGAAGGGCCACTGCTCAAAGCAGCAGCACAGCTCTTGAATTGCCAAAACAACTCCACCTGGCTCATTAACTTCACATACCATCAGATGTCCCGGCAGCTATCTAGGAATCCCTGTTTGGTCACTTGCGGTCAAATGCCCGTTGGGCCCAGTTTGATGGAATCAAGCATGTTGAGCACCCACACAAAACTAACATGGAGCTCCTCACTCAATGCGCTCAAAACTCCACAGCAAAATACAAGGTCAGCGCACAAGCTATTTCCTGTTGCCATGGAAAAAATATGCTCTGGCAAAACATATGTGTGTAAGTGGATATGACAGCTAAGGAAGATAGTGTGCTGTGGAATGGCCACTGCCCGAAGCAGCAGCACAGCTCTTCCAGTGCCAAAACAACTCCACCTGGCTCATGAACTTCACATACCATCAGCTGTAGTGGCAACTAGCTAGGAAATACTGTTTGGTCACTTGCTCCAATGCCCATTGAGCCAAGTGTGATAGAATCAAGCAGCGGTAGCACCCACAAAAAACAAACATGGAGCTCCTCACTACGGGCGCTCTAAACTCCACAGCCAAACACATGCTCAGCTTCCAAGCCATTTCCGGCCGACATGGAAACCAAGTGCTCTGGCAGCACATATGTGGAACACTGAATGTGAAACCAAGGGAATGTAGTTTCTCTTAAGTATGGCAACTTACCGAGGCAGCAGCACAGCTCTTTCAGAGCCAAAACACCTCCACCTGGCTCATGAACTTCACATACCATCAGCTGTCCTGGCAGCTATCTAGGAAACCCTGTTTGATTACTTCTGCTCCAATGCCCATTGAGCCCAGTGGGATGGAATCAAAAAGGTTGAGCACAATAACACAATTTACATGGAGCTCCACAATCAAGGCGCTCAAAACTCCACAGCCAAAGACAAGTTCAGCGCCAAATCCATTTCCGGCTGCCATGGAAACCACGTGCTCTGGCAGCACATATTTATGAAAGTGGATATAACACCTAAGGAATATAGTGTGGTGGTGAATGGCAACTGCCCGAAGCAGCAGAACAGCTCTTCCAGTGCCAAAACAACTCCATATGGCTCATGAACTTAACATACCATCAGCTGTTCTGGCAGCTCTCTACGAAACCCTGTTTGGTCACTTGCGGTCCAAACCCCTTGAGACAAGTGGGATAGAATCAAGCACGTTGAGCACCAAAAAAAAACTAACATGGAGCTCATCACTCAAGCCGCTCAAAACTAAACAGCCAAAGACAAGTTCAGCGCCCAAGCCATTTCCCGTTGCCATGGAAACCAAGTGCTCTGGCAGCACATATGTGGAACAGTGGATGTGACACATACAGAACACAATTTGGTGGTGAGTGGAGACAGACCGTAGCAGCAGCACAGCTCTTCCATTGCCAAAAGAACTCCACCTGGCTCATCAACTTCACATACCATCAGCTGACCTGGCAGCTATCTAGCATACCCTGTTTGATTACTTGCGGTCCAATGCCCATTGAGCCATGTGTGATAGAATCAAACAGCTCTAGCACCCACAAAAAACTAAAATGGAGCTCTTCACTAAGGGCACTCAAAACTCCACAGCCAAAGACAAGTTCAGCGCCCAAGCCATTTTTCGTTGCCATGGAAACCAAGTGCTCTGGCAGCACATATTTGGAACACTGAATGTGACACCAAGCGAATGTAGGTTCTCTGATGAATGACAACTGCCCGAAGCATTAGCACAGCTCCTGCAGTGCCAAAAGAACTCCACCTGGCTCATCCACTTCACATACAATCAGCTGTCGTGACAGCTAACTCGGAAACCCTATTTGGTCACTTGCGGTCCAATGCCCATTGAGCCCAGTGGGATGGAATCAAGCAGGTTGAGCACCCAATCACAACTAACATGGAGCTCCTTACCCAAGGTACTCAAAACTTCACAGCCAAAGACAAGTTCAGCGCCCACGCCATTTCCCGTTGCCATGGAAACCAAGTGCTCTGGCAGCAGATACATCTCTAAGTGGATATGACACAAAGGAATGGTATAGTGGTGGTGAATAGCCACTGCCCGAAGCAGCAGCACAGCTCTTCCAGTGCCAAAACTACTCCACCTGGCTCATGAACTTCACATACCATCAGCTGTCCTGGCTGCTATCTAGGAAACCCTGTTTAATCACTTCCGCTCCAATGCCAATTGGGCCCAGTGTGATGGAATCAAGCAGATTGAGCACCGAAACAAATCTAAGATGGATCTGCCCACTCACGTCGCTCAAAAATCCATTGCCAAAGACAAGTTCAGCGACCAAGCCATTTTCCATTGCGATGGACACCAAGTGCTCTGCAGACACATATGTGTGTAAGTGGATATGACACCTAAGGAAGGTAGTGTGGTGGTGAATGGCAACTGCCCGAAGCAGCAGCACAGCTCTTTCAGTGCCGAAACAACTCCACCTAGCTCATCAAGTTCACATACCATCAGCTGTCCTGGATGCTATCTAGGAAACCCTGTGTGGTTCCTTGCTGCTCCAATGTACTTTGAGACCAGTGTGATGGAATGAAGCATGTTGAGCACCCGAACACAACTAACATGTAGCTCCTCACTCAAGGCGCTCAAAACTCCACAACCAAAGATAAGTTCAGCGCCTAAGCCATTTCCGGCTGCCATGGAACCAAGTGCTCTAGCAACACATATGTCTGAAACTGGATATGACACCAAGGGAAGGTAGTGTGGTGGTGAATCACTACTGCCCGAAGAAGCAACACAGCTCTTACAGTGCCAAAACAACTCCACCTGGCTCATGAACTTCACATACCATCAGCGGTCCTGGCAGCTGTCTAGGAATCCCTATTTGGTCACTTGCGGTCCAAATACCTATTCAACCCAGTGAGATTCAAACATGCTGGATTATCACACACACAACTAACATGGAGCTCCTCACTCAACGCGCTCAAACCTCCACTGCAAAAGACAATTTCAGCGCCCAAGCCATTTCCTGGTGCCATGGAAACCAAGTGCTCTCTCAGCACATATTTCTGAAAGTCATATGACAACTATGGAAGGTAGTGGGGTGGTGAATATCAACTGCCCGAAGCAGCAGCACAGCTGTTCCAGAGCCAAAACAACTACCCCTGGCTCAGGAACTTCACATACCATCGGCTGTCCTGGCAGCTATCTAGGAAACCCTGCTTGGTCACTTCCACTTTAATGCTCATAGAGCCCACTGTGATGGAATCAAGCATATTGAAAACCCAAACAAAACAAAAATGTAGCTCTTCACTCAAAACTCTACAGCCATCCACAAGTTCAGAACCGAGGCATTACCCGTTGCCATGGAAAGCAAGTGCTCTGGCAGCACATATGTATGTAAGTTGATATGACACCTAAGGAAGGTAGTGTGGTGGTGAATGGCAGCTGCCCGAAGCAGCAGCACAGCTCTTTCAGTGCAAAAACAACTCCACCTGGCTCATGAACTTCACATACCATCAGCTATCCTGGCAGCTATCTAGTAAGCCTTGTTTGGTCACTTCCGCTCCAACGCCCATTGGGCCCATTGTGATGGAATCAAACAGCTTGAGCACCCAAACAAAACAAACATGGAGATCATCATTCAACGCGCTCAAAACTCCACTGCAAAAGACAAGTTCAGTGCACAAGCCATTTCCCGTTGCCATGGAAACCAAGTGCTCTCTCAGCACATATTTGTGAAAGTGGATATGACACATAAGAAAGGTAGTGGGGTCATGAATATCAACTGTTCGAAGCAGCAGCACAGCTCTTCCTGTGCCAAAACAACTCCACCTGGCTCATGAACTTCAAATACCATCAGCTGTCCTGGCTGCTATCTAGGAAACCCTGTTTGGTTACTTGCGGCCCAATGCCCATGGAGCCCAGTGTGATTTAAACAAGCAGGATGATTACACACACACAACTAACATGGAGCACCTCACTCAAGGCACTCAAAACTCCACAGCCAAACACAAGTTCAGCGCACAAGCCATTTTCCGTTGCCATGGAAACCAAGTGCTCTGGCAGCACATATGTGGAACAGTGGATGTGACACCTACGGATGGTAGTGTGGTGGTGAATGGCCACTGCCCGAAGCAGCAACACAGCTCTTCCAGTGCCAAAACAACTCCACCTGGCTCATCAACTTCATATATCATCAGCTCTCCTGACAGCTATCAAGGAAACCCTGTTTGGTCACTTGCGGTCCAATGCCCATGGAGCCCAGTGGGATTGAATCAAGCATGTTGAGCCCCCAAACAACACTAAAATGTAGCTCTTCACTCAAGGCGCTCAAAACTCCACAACCAAAGACAAGTTCAGCGACCGAGCCATTTCCCATTGCTATGAAAACTAAGTGCTTGGGCACCACATATGTGTGTAAGTGGATATGACACCTATGGAAGGTTGTGGGGTGGTGAATGGCCACTGCCCGAAGCAGCACCACAGCTCTTCCAGTGCCAAAACAATAGCACCTGGCTCATGAACTTCACATACGATCAGCTCTCCTGACAGCTATCAAGGAAACCCTGTTTGGTCACTTGCGGTCCAATGTCCATTGGGTGCAGTGGTATGGATTCAAGCATGTTGAGCACCCACACAAAACTAACATGGAGCTCTTTGTATCTTCTGGAGATCAGCCCTCTATCACCTAAGTCGTGTCCGAAGATCTTCTCCCATTCTGTGGGTTGCCTTATTACTTTGTTGATTGTTTCTTAGCTGTACAGAAGCTTCTTAGTTTGATGAGGTCCCAATTGTTTATTTTGGTCTTGATTTCTACTGCATTTGGAGTCTTTTTTAGGAAGTGAGGGCCTACCCCTAAGTGTTGCAGTGTGTTTCCAACATTTTCTTCCAAAAGTTAGAAGGTTTCTGGATGTAGGTTTAAATCTTTTATCCATTTGGATTTGATCTTAGTATATGGTGAAAGATGTGGGTCTATCTTTTTGTTTCTGCAGGCTATCAACCAGTTGTCCCAACAGCATTTATTGAACAGACCTTCCCATTTGCCTGGGTTGTCGTTTGTGTTTTTGTCAAAGATTATTTGGCTGTATTTGTGTGGGTTCCCATCTGGTGTTTCTATTCTGCTCCATTGATCTTCTTCTCTATTTTTTTGCCAGTACCAGGCTGTTTTGATAACCACTGCCCTATAGTATGTCCAGAGGTCCGGAACTGTGATTCCCCCTGCTAACTTCCTGTTCTTGAGAATGGTTCTAGCTATCCGTGGTTTTTTGTGTTTCCAGATGAACCTTTGAATCATTGTTTCCAGATCTGTGAAGAATGTTTTGGGCAATTTGATTGGGATTGCGTTGAATGTATATATTGCTTTTGGCAGTATAGACATTTTAATGATATTGATTTTACCTATCCAGGAGCATGGGATGTTACTCCATCTTTCTAGATCTTGTTCAATTTCTTTTTTAAGTAGTTTGTAGTTTTCTTCAAATAGGTCTCCTACATTTTTGGTTTGGTTAATTCCCAGATACTTCATGCTTTCCTTTGTTACTTTGAATGGTATCTTGCTGGTTAGATCTTTTTCCAACTTGGGGCTGTTAGCATACACTATGGCTGTAGATTTTTGTTCATTAATTTTGTACCCTGCCACACTACCGAGCTCTCGTATAAGTTCTAGTAGTCTCTGTGTTGAGCCTTTTGGCTCTTCCATATAAAGAATCATGTCATCTGCATATAGTGAAAGCTTGACTTCTTCATTTCCCATTTGGATTCCTTTGATTTCTTTTTCTTGTCTTATGGCCTCAGCGAGTACCTCTAGAACTATGTTGAATAGCAGCGGAGAAAGCAGACATCCCTGTCTTGTTCCAGATCTCAGTGGGAAGGGTTCCAGTTTTTCTCCATTCAGTATGATGCTGGCATTGGGTTTTTCATATATTGCTTTGATTATTTTGTGGATTTTTCCATCTATGCCTACCTTGGTTAGAGTCTTTAGCAGGAAGTTGTGCTGAATTTTGTCGAAAGCTTTTTCTGCATCTATTGATACTATCATGTGATTCCTGTTTTTCAGTTTTTGGATGTGGTGTATCACATTTATGGATTTCCGAATGTTGAACCATCCCTGCATTCCAGGGATGAATCCTACTTGATCTGGATGAACGATCTGTCTGATGTGTTTTTGAATTCTGTTGGCTAGGATTTTGTTGAGACAAAACAACCAAAATGTCAAAACAAACAAGCCACTCAAGAAATGGGCATGGGAAATGGGCAAACACTTCACAAAGGAACAAACCCAAATGGCAAATAAACAGATGAAAAAATGCTCAAGTTCCCTGGCAATAAGGGAAATCCAAATTAAAACATCAATGAGGTATCACCTAACGCCAGTAAGACTGGCCCACATGAATAAAAGCACCAACAACACTTGTTGGCGAGGTTGCGGGGAAAAGGGAACCCTACTCAACTGCTGGTGGGGCTGCAGGCTGGTACAGCCTCTATGGAAATCAGTATGGAGAACATTCAAACAACTCAAATACAACATACCGTATGACCCGGCAATAGCACTCCTAGGAATATATCCAGAACACTTGTTTTATGAGAAACCAACATGCACTCCTATGTTCATAGCAGCACAATCAGTAATTGCAAAAACATGGAAGCAGCCAAAATGCCCATCAACAGAGGATTGGATAAGAAAGCTATGGTTCATCTACTCCATGGAATACTACTCAGCTGTTAAAAAGAAACAAAATGCAGTTCTTTGTGGCCAAATGGGCCAAACTGGAAACCATAATGCTAAGGGAAATGAGCCAATCCCAAAAGGTTAAATACCACATGTTTGCCTTAATTTAAGATGATAACATCTTATGTATAACATGTTATATTTTGAATGTTATATGTTGTGTATAAACTAAAATTGAAGTATAGGTGAGGTGGTCACAGAAGGTGGCTGGGAACTCGCATTTACTTTTAACATATTGGTTACTCATTACTATGTCAATTAATTCCATGGTGATGTAAATTTTTGCTGATGGTATGTTGGAGCTTTTAATTGATCGGGATGATAGTCTGCTGGCTCTGTCTTCAGACCAGAGAGTGTATACCTAAGAAGCCGTTGAACTTGACTGGACAATAAGATGCTGGACTCTATGTTTGGTATATGCTTGCAATGGGGGAATCTCAACTGAACTTGAACTGTGGTTATGCAACAAGGTGGAGGAATCCACCATGGTGGGAGGGTTTGGGGAGGGGTGGGGAGAATCCCAGTACCTATGAAACTGTGTCACATAATACAATGTAATTAATGAATTTAAAATAAAATTAAAAAAAAAACTAACATGGAGCACCTCACTCAAGGTGCTTACAATTCCACAGCAAAATACAAGTTCAGCGCCAAAAGCTATTTCCCGTTTCAATGGGAACCAAGTGCTCTGGCAGCACATATGTGGAACAGTTAATGTGACACATACAGAACACAATTTGGTGGTGAATGGCCACTGCCCGAAGCAGCACAGCTCTTCCAGTGCCAAAACAACTCCACCTGACTCATCAACTTCACATACCAACAGCTGTAATGGCAGCTATCTAGGAAACCCTGTTTGGTCAATTGTAGTCCAATAACCATGGAGACCAATGGGATGGAATCAAGCATGTTGAGCACTCACACACAACTAATATGGAGCTCCTCAATCAGGGCGCTCAAACCTCCACAGCCAAAGACAAGATCAGTACACAAGCCATTTTCCGTTGCCATGGAAACCAAGTGCTGTAGCAGCACAGAAGTGTGAAAGTGGATATGACACCTAAAGTAGTGTGGTGGTGAATGTAAACTGTCCGAAGCAGCAGCACAGCTCTTCCAGTGCCAAAACAACTACATCTGCTCATGAACTTCCCATATATCACCTGTCCTAGCAGCTATCTAGGAAACCCTGTTTGGTCACTTGCGGTCCAATGCACATTGAGACCACGGGGAAGAAATCAAGCATATTGAGCACCCAGACAAAATTACCATGTAGCTCCTCACTCAAGGCTCACAAAACTCCATAGCCAAAGACAAATTCAGTGCCTAAGCCTTTTCCCATTCCCATGGAAACCAAGTGCTCTGGCAGCACATATGTGGAACACTGGATATGCCATCTTGGGAAGGTAGTGTGGTAGTCAATGGAAATTGCCTGAAGCAGCAGCACAGCTCGTCCAGTGCCAAAACAGCTCCACCTGGCTCATGAAATTCCCATAGCATCAGCTGTCCTGGCAGCTATCTAGGAAACCTGTTTGGTCACTTGCGGTCCAATGCCCATTGAGACCATGGGGAAGGAATCAAGCATATTGAGCACCCACAAAAAACTACCATGTAGCTCCTCACTCAAAGCTCTCAAAACTCCACAGCCAAGCACAATTTCAGTGCCCAAGCCATTTCCCGTTGCTTTGGAAACCTAATTCTCTGCCAGTACATACGTCTGTACGTGGATATGACACCAAGAGAAGGTAGTGTGTTGGTTAATGGCCAGTGCCCGAAGCAACAGCACAGCTCCTCCAGTGCCAAAACAACTCCACCTGGCTCATGAACTTCACATACCTTCAACTGTCCTGGCAGCTATCTAGGAAACCCTGTTTGGTCAGTTCGGCTCCAATGCCTGTTGGGCCCAGTGTGATGGAAACAAGCAGCTTGAGCACCCAAAGAAACCTAACATGGAGCTGCTCCCGATTTCAGGCGCTCAAAACTCGATTGCCAAAGAGAAGTTCAGCACTCAAGCCATTTCCCATGGCATGGTATAAGTGCTCTGGCAGCACATATGTGTGTAAGTGGATATGACACCTAGGAAGGTAGTGTGGTGGTGAGTTTCAACTGTCCAAAGCAGCAGCACAGCTCCTCCAGTGCAAAAACAACTCCACCTGGCTCATCAACTTCACATACCATCAGCTGTCCTGGCAGCTATCTAGGAAACCCTGTTTGGTCACCTTCTGCTCCAATGCCAATTGAGCCCAGTGGGGTGCAATCAAGCATATTGAGCACCCACACAAAACTAACATCTTGCTCCTCAAAAAGGCGCTCAAAACTCAATAGCCAAAGACAAGATCAGCGCACAAGCCATTTCCCGTTACCATGGAAACCAAGTGCTCTGGCAGCACATGTTTCTGAAAGTGGATATGACACCTAAGGAAGTTAGTGTGGTGGTGAATGGCCAGTGCCCGAAGCAGCAGCACAGCTCTTCCAGTGCCAACACAACTCCACCTGGCTCATGAACTTCACATACCATCAGCTGTCCTGGCAGCTATCTAAGAAATCCTGTGTGGTTTCTTGCGGTACAAATGCCCATGGAGCCCAGAGTGATTTAAACAAGCATGATGATCACACACACACAACTAACATGGTGCTCCGCACTCAAGGCGCACAAAACTCCACAGCCAAACAGAAGTTCAGCTCCTAAGACATTTCCAGTCGCCATGGAAACCAAGTGCTCTGGCAGCACATATGTGTGTAAGTGGATATGACACCAAAGGAAGGTAGTGTTGTGGTGAGTTTCAACTGTCCAAAGCAGCAGCACAGCTCTTGCAGTGTCAAAACAGCTACATCTGCTCATGAAATTCCCATATATCACCTGTCCTAACAGCTATCTAGGAAACCCTGTTTGGTCACTTGCGGTCCAATGCACATTGAGACCACGGAGAAGGAATCAAGCATATTGAGCACCCAGATAAAACTACCATGTAGCTCCTCACTCAAGGGGCACAAACACCACCGAAAAGACAAGTTCAGCGCCCAAGCCATTTCCCGTTGCCATGGAAACCAAGTGTTCTGGCCGCACATATGGCTGTAAGTGGATATGACACCTAAGGAAGGTAGTATGGTGGTGAGTTTCACCTGCCCGAAGCAGCAACACAGCTCTTCCTGTGCCAAAACAACTCCACCTGGCTCATGAACTTCACATACCATCAGCTGTCTTGGCAGCTATCTAGGAAATCCTGTTTGGTCACATACGGACAAATGCTCGTTGGGCCCAGTGTGATGGAATCAAGCAGCTTGAGCACCCACACAAAACTAACATGCAGCTGCTCACTCAAGGCGCTCAAAACTTCATTGCCAAAGACAAGTTCATCACCCAAGCCTTTTCCCGCTGGCATGGAAAGCAACTGCTCTGGCAGATATGTGTGTATGTGGATATGAACAATAGGGAAGGTAGTGTGGTGGTGAATGGCCACTGCCGGAAGCAGCAACATAGCCCTTCCAGTGCCAAAACAACTCCACCTGGCTCATGAAATTCAGATACCATCAGCTGTCCTGGCAGCTATCTAAGAAACCCTGTTTGGTCACTTGCGATACAAATGCCCATGGAGCCCAGTGTGATTTAAACTAGCAGGATGATGACACACAGAGAACTAACATGGAGCTCCTCACTGAAGGCGCTCAAAACTCCACAGCCAAATACAAGTTCAGCGCCCAAGATATTTCCAGTCGCCATTTATTCAAGTGCTCTGGCAGCATATATGTGGAACAGTGGATGTGACACATACAGAACACAGTTTGCTGGTGAATGCAACTGCCCGAAGCAGCAGCACAGTCCTCACAGTGCCAAAACAACTCCATCTGGCTCATGAACTTCACATACCATCAGCTGTCCTGGCAGCTATCTAGGAAACCCTGTTTGATCACCTGCGGTCAAATGCCCATTGAGCCAAGTTTGACAGAAACAAGCAGCTTGAGCACCCACACACAACTTACATGTTGCTCTTCACTCAAGGCGCTCAAAACTCCACAGCCGAAGACAAGTTCAGCGCACAAGCCATTTCCTGTTGCCAGGGAAACCAAGTGCTCTGGCAGCAGATACATCTCTAAGTGGATATGACACCAAGGGAAGAAACAGTGGTGGTGAATGTCCACTGCCTGAAGCAGCAGCACAGCTCCTCCAGTGCCAAAATAACTCCACCTGGCTCAAGAACTTCACATACCATAAGCTCTCCCGGCAGCTATCTAGGAAACCCTGTTTGGTCACTTCCGCTCCATGCCCGTTTGGCTCAGTGGGATGAAATTAAAACCTTGACCAGCCAAAGAAAACTAACATGGGGCTGCTCACTCAAGGCTCTCAAAACTCTATCACCAAAGACAAGATCATCGCACAAGCCATTTCCAGTTGCAATGGAAACCAAGTGTTGTGGCACCACATATGTCTGTAAGTGGATATGACACCTAAGGAAGGTAGTGTGCTGCTGAATTTCATCTGCCGAATCAGAAACA